>NW_015387700.1:360821-371840 GCF_001527695.2 Protobothrops mucrosquamatus
TCAAATATGATTTCAATTAGTATTTTCAGTAAATTAATAATTCAGTAAATTAATAGCAAAAAATAATTTAATTGGCATAAAATAATTCATTTGCATTTATTTGTAATGGTTCAAAGAATGTTCGGAAAAATGTTCGGCCCTCCAGCATGTTCACTTCATCCAATCTGGCCCTCTTTGAAAAAAGTTTGGACACCCCTGTGATAGAGGGAATCAAAATTACTGGAACCTTGGGCGAAAGTGACCACGTCATACTGGAATATAATGCGAACACTAGCAATAGAAAACAATCCAACCAATGTCCTAAACTTTAAAAGAGCCAACTTTAACAAACTCAAGGAGAACCTAGGAAAGATCCCATGGATGAAAATTCTAAAGGGTAAAACAATCCAAGAAGCTTGGGAAACCCTGAAAAATGCAATCACAAAAGCCCAGACCAGCAGAATACCAAGAAGAAACCAGCATGGCTACACAAAGATCTCTCTAACAAACTAAAAGACAAAAAGGACAAATACAAAAAATGGAAAGAGGAGCACATAACTAAGGCTGATTATCAGCAGACAGCCAGAACATGCAAAGATGAAGTCAGGAAAGCAAAGGCTCAGAACAAACAAAGACTTGCAAAAGAAATCAAGGACAATAAAAAAGTTTCTTCCAACATATTAACAACAAGAAAAATGTCAAGGAAACTGTAGGCCCACTAAAGAGAGAAGATGGCAAGGAAATTACAGGCAACAGGAAGAAAGCACAGCTGCTCGACTCATACTTTGCATCAGTCTTCACACAAAAAGAAACTATAGGCCAACACACACAAAAAAAACCACTGCAAAAGACATACTAGAAACAAAAATTAAAATAAAGAAGAAAATGGTATCCAACCTTGACGAATATAAATCACCGGGATCCGACAGACTGCATCCCAGAGTTATCTCAGAACCATTGCACCACATTTTTCATAAATCCTGGAGCACTAGGGAAATACCTGAAGATTGGAAAAGGGCTGATGTGGTCCCCATCTTCAAGAAAGGGAAAAAAACAGACCCAGGAAACTACAGTCCAATTAGTTTAACATCAATACCTGGGAAAATCCTAGAAAATATTATCAAAAAACAGATCTGCGAACAACTAGAAGCAAACAAAGTCATAACTGGTAGCCAATACGGGTTTGTTAAAAACAGATCATGCCAAACCAATCTTATCTCATTCTTCAATAAAGTGACTAAACTAGTAGACCAGTGAAATGCAGTGGACGTAGTATACTTAGATTTCTGTAAGGCATTTGACAAAGGAATCCACAACCTACTCCTTGGTAAGCTAGGAAAAGGTGGAAAAGACAACATCACCACCAGTTGGATCTGTAGCTGGATGACAAACCGTACTCAATGAGTAGTCCTCAATGGTACTACATCCACATGGAGAGAAGTAAGCAGTGGGGTACCACAAGGTTCCGTCTTAGGCCCAGTACTCTTCAATATCTTCATAAATGACTTAGATGAGGGAAATGAGGGGGAACTTCATTAAATTTGCAGATGACACCAAACTGACAGGAGTAGCCAACATCCTAGAAGACAAACTCAGGATTCAAAAAGATCTTGACAAACTTGAACAATGGTCCCAATCCAACAAAATGAGTTTCAATGTGAAGAAAAGCAAAGTTTTACATTTAGGCTGGAAAAACCAAAGATACAAATACAGATTGGGCAGGACCTAGCTTAAAAACAGTAACTGTGAGAAGGACCTTGGAGTCCTAGTGGACGTTCACTTGACTATGAGCCAACAGTGTGCAGCAGCAGCCAAAAAAGCTAATACAATCCTGGGTTATATAAACAGAGGCATAGAATCAAGATCACGCGAAGTATTAGTACCGCGTTATAAACCCTAGTAAAACCACACCTGGAATACTGCAGCCAATATTTGTCACCATATCACAAAAAAGATGTTGAGAGTTTGGAAAAAATTCAGAGAAGAGCAACTAAGATAATCAAAGGCCTGGAGACTAAAACATACGATAAACAGCTACGGGACTTGGGTTTGGCTAGTCTAAAGAAAAGAAGAAATAGGGGAGACATGATAACAGTATTCCAGTATCTGAGGGGCTGCCACAAGGCAGAGGGGGCAAACCAAAGCACCAGAGGGAAGGACGAGAAACAATCATTGGAAACTGATCAAAGAGAGGAGCAACCTGGAATTAAGGAGAAACTTTCTCACAGTGAGGACAATCAACCAGTGGAACAGCTTATCCCCAGAAATCGTGGACGCTCCATCAATGGAGATTTTTAAGAAGAGATTAGACATTCACCTGTCCAAGATGGTATAGGTTCTCCTGCTTGAGCAGGGGGCTGGACTAGAAGACCTCCAAGGTCCCTTCCAGCTCTATTCTATTCTATATTTCTGTGGCCAAAGGAGCAGATTCATTCTGCAGCTGAGAATGGAGCTCAGCCTGCATTTCGCAGTCAGGGGCCTTTCCAGAAGGCCTGTGTAGCCGAGAACCAAGCTACGGATTGAATCCATAGCTTGGTTCTCGGCTGCAGATGCCTTCCGGAAAGGCCTCTGACTGAGAAATGCAGGCCGAGCTCCATTCTCAGCTGCAGAATGAAGCTGCTCCTTCGTCCACAGAAAAAGTGGGCTGGCTGGGCAGGGCTGTCAGTGCCACCGCTGCAAGGGGAGTGGGGAAGACACCACCACCCTGAAAATAAGACCTGGTTTCTCTTTTGAAGGCAAACAAAGAGAGACCGGGTCTTATTTTCAGGGAAACACAGTAATAGTATTTACTTTTCATTTTACAAAAGGTTCCATTTTATCTTGTAGGAGAATATAAATCCCTAAGATTCATTTATGTGTAATGGTGTCTAACATTTTGAAGCAAGTAAGTTTGAAGATGTAGTGTATCAAGTCATTATTGATTACTTGCTTTTCAATACAAAGGAAGATAAAAAAAAGTCAGACATAAAATTAAAGGAAATCTAGGAACACTGATACATATGAATCTATCCATGTGATTGCAGTAATATTATTTTTTTATCATCATCAATAACTTTGAGATACCAAAAAATCTGTTGCTTTTGTTGTAGTACCTAAAATATTTGTTCTTCTAAATTTATTAAATATGTATTATTGGTTGCATTCTATAAATGTAATTTTTGTCCTATTCACCATTCTTTGCAAACAGATCAAAATTGGATTTGCTTCTGGAAGAATGAAACCACACAGAAGATTCATTTTGTTCTGTTTTCTGCTTGGTTCAGCATTGAAGAGGCAGCAGTAATAAACAGGTACTTCTGTATTGAAGGTCAAAACAGAAACTAACAAGCATGGCTCCGCCCCTATTTATATATTCAGCTTTGGGCAGCATCAGCCAATGAATGCACCGTATTCTTCCACTCAAATGGATACTAATCAACCTTGCAAACAGCAAGTCTGGCTAGCAGGCCACATGGTCTGCTAATGGTCCTTGCACAGATCTCTGCAACTGTTCCATAAGTTTAACACAATACATTACACCCTCCCCCCTAGTTCTTTGACACTTACAAAGCATTGTTTGTTGTTCAAAGAACACATACATTCAAAGGGCATAATGGCACTCAGTGGTACTAAGTCCTTACAATATATTGTCAGTATTAAGAATACTTAACATTGCAGGTTGTAAGAAAGCACATACATTTAAGTACATAAGCATTCAAAAAGTTCCAAGAACTTACATAAGCATTTTAGTTTGCAATAAAAATACATAAGCATTTTAAGTTTGCAATGACAAAAACCTCACGTAGTCCTTCAAAAACTTTGGTGGGCCTTTCGCCTGCTCCGAGCGTCTCGGAGCTGCTGCTACCTCCCGATCTGCAAGCTCACCTGCCAGGCTCAGCAGACTGGGGCTGTGTGTCCCTTCTGATATGGGTAAAGCCAGTTCGTAAAGACTGGCCTGTTCCAGTAGACCCAAACCTTTGTCCATTTCCCTATGGCCGGCCTGTTCCGGTAGGCCCGAGCCAGAGTTCCACGGTGAAGAAGAATCCACCAGATCGGCATGAAAAGCTGATTGAGAGCAATGTCCCTGTTAAGTCCGGAGAATAATGGCGCTTGAGACGATGCATTTCTAACAGGTCTTTATTCTCTGCTTCCAATCTACGAACAACCCGAGCAGAGGCACGCAGGCCTCTATTTATACCTTCTGATCCCCGGGCAATTCCAACCAATCACAGGGCGGTGTTTTCCCGCCTTGCGCATGCGCGCAAGGCCGGCGCCGCTCAGTCTGGTCCCGGGCAGCTTTTGCAAATGCCCGGGACTCTTGCAACGTCCCGAGCCTGCTTTTGCAGGCTCAGGACACAGTCCCGTTGGCGCTGATTGAGAGCAATATCCCGTTGGCGCAATGTCTCAGGTAGGAGCAGCCTCATTTGGAAAACCCCCATTCGGCGATCGCAATGTTCCGCTTTCGCTGAGAGACTCAGATTCATGATCGCGATCGTGTTCCTCCTCCCCCCGAGAACAGAGTCAGAAGTGGAAGAGTGGCATGGTAACCTTCAACGCAGCTGGTCAATGTGCCTGCAGAGCATAAAACCGTCTTCCAGGGCCACTTCGTGTGAGAGCGGGCCTGACACCTTGCAAACCACAGCTACCACGCACAGTGCCCCTGGTCCATAATTACACACCCAAACCAGATCACCCACTTGCAAGTGCCTTGGTGCCTTAGGCTGTGGCACTTGTGAAGCAACCCTGTCTGGATGCAAGCGATCCAGCTTCGTGATCAACCGGCGCCCCCATCTTAGCTCAGATGGGCTCTTGCCCGTAGAAGTGCAGGGTGTTGTGCATTGGCAGAGTAGGAAGTCTGCCAACCTGTGATGCCAATTGCCATGGGTGATCCTCTTCGAGGATTCCTTTGTTGTGTGAACCATGCGTTCTGCTTGGCCGTTAGAGGCTGGGTAAAATGGAGCCGAAGTGGCATGCCTAATCATATTTGCCCTCAAAAAGGACTGAAACTCTGAGGATGTAAATTGAGCCCCATTGTCTGAGACTATGACATCTGGGAGCCCATGTGTTGCAAAGATGCCCCTCAGCACCTGGATGGTCCTGGCAGTAGTCATAGTGGACACTGGAATGATCTCTAGCCACTTGGAGTGACTGTCCACAACAATGAGGAAGGGTTGCCCTTGAAAGGGGCCAGCAAAGTCGATATGAATCCTTGACCAAGGGGCTTATGTGGTCTCCCATCTATGTACAGGAGCATGTGGCATTTCTGGCCTTGACTGCTGGCAAATGTGACACCTGTGGACCTGGGCCTCAATGTCTTTATCGAGTCCAGGCCACCAGAGGTAGCTACGCGCGAACGCCTTCATCTGGACTATGCCCGATGTCCCTCATGCAGAGAATCAAGGACTCTAGTCCTCAGTGAGGTCGGGATTATTACCCTGCTACCACACAGGACATAACCCTTAAAGGTGGATAACTCATGCTTCCTTTTCCAGAAACTCTGGAAGTTAGAGCCAGGACACGTTTTCAGGCCATCCTGTGAGCACCGAATTCAACACGTGGCTCAACATGTTGTCAATAGCTGTTTCCATAGCAACATCACCTGCATTGAGGGGAGACTCCGGCAAATCCTGGATAGCCAGGATGTGGTTGGCCAGAGCAAGATCCGACTCTAATAGCTGTAGAGGCAACCTACTAAGGCCGTCTGCATGGCCCATTTCTCTACCTGTTTTGTCAATCAGGCAATAGTCATAAGCAGATAGAAATATTGACCACCTCAACATTCTAGGAGAGATAATCTGAGGTGTCTGCTTGTTCGTAGTGAATAACCCCAGAAGCAGCTTGTGGTCAGTGAAGACCGTGAAGTGGTGACCATACAAGAAGTCATGAAACTTCTTGATGCCCACCACAATGGCCAATGCTTCCCTACCTATTTGTGCGTAATTGCGCTCGGCAGCAGAAAGAGTTCTGGAGTAATATGCTATAGGGACCTGTGTCCCATCAGCCCTAAGATGGCTTAACACAGCTCTGATCCCATAAGGGGATGCATCACACGCGATGCAGACTGGCAACTGCTCATTGAAATGAGCTGACACTGCATTTGAGGACAATAATGCTTTAACTGCAGCAAAACTCCTCTCGTGGACACTTGTCCACTTCCATGGGGCCTGTTTGTCCAAGAGCTGGTGTAATGGCTCTGCCACTGTGGCCTTGTGGGGAAGGAAAGCATGATAGAAGTTGAGGAGTCCCAGGAAGGCTTGAAGCTCTCCCTTCATCTTGGGACTGGGTGCCTGCTGAATAGCTTTGAGTTTGGATTCAGCAGGATGGATGTCTTCAGCATCTATACGAAACTGCAGGAATTCTGTGGAAGTGACTCCAATTTTGCATTTCTCCTGTTTAAGCTTCAGACCCGCTTTGCGGAAATGCCACAAAACGGCCCAGAGCCTGTCAGACAGGTTTTTGACTGATTCCCCAGCTATGAGGACATCATCAAAATATGGGCATACACCCGGAATATTGCGGAGCGTGTGCTCCATTACGCTTTGAAAAATGCCAGGGGCAACATTAACCCGAACTGTAACCATCACATCTTGAAGGCTCCCCTGTGGCATCATCCACCGGCAGCTGCTGATTGGCCTGGGCCAAATCTAATTTGGCAAAAATGCAACCTCTCTGTAGAGATGCCAAAATGTGGCTGACTACAGGCACCGGATAGGAGTGCTGCTGGAGAGCTTTGTTTAACGTGCATTTATAATCAGCACAAATGCGGACTTCCCCGTTGGCCTTAAGTGGCGTGACAATGGGAGTTTCCCTGTGGACTGCTATCAACTGGCTCTAAAATGCCTTGTTGCAACAACTTGTCCAGCTCTGCATTGATTTTCTGCTTAAGAGCAAAAGGCACCCGACGAGGGCTAATCCTTATCGGTGCTATAGAAGGATCTAATCGTAGTGCAAATGGAGGCCCTTTGTATGCCCCTAACTCTAGGCTGAAGACATCAGCAAACTCTTTACACACCGCTGAGAGGCTCGCCGTTTGCAAACTGTTTAACCCAGTCACCTGAATTCCCAAAGCATCAAATCAATCAAGCCCGATTAAACTAGTGCGGTTGCCATCAATAACTACGACGTCCAAAGGGCCCTTGAAATTCCTGAACTGCACCCTAAGTGTGGTCTCCCCATTTACGTTTACCCGGGAATTCTGGAAGTCGGTCAAAAAGAGGTTCGACGGCCTGAGCTTAACTCATTTGCTGCTTTGATTACAAATCTGCTGAAGTGTCCTTTGGGAGATTATCGATAGAGCTGAACCCGTGTCAAACTCCATGTCGGAAAGAACCCCTTGCAACTTGACTTTGAGGTGTAATTTCTCCTTGAGTGGGCAATGGGCGCCTGTCCTAAACACGCTCCTTCTACTCATGCAAAAACCCACCCTGTTTTGACTAGGGACCCCGGTACCTTTCTGGGGCAACTCTTCTGATGAATGTTCCTTTCTGCGACCCAAACAAACGGCGGCTATGTGGCCTTGCTTGCCACATGCCTGGCAAGTTGCAGTGCGGAACCAGCAGTCAGCCTGTTTGTGATGGCCTCCGCACCCAGTGCAACGAGAGAAGGGAACTGCCTTGTCATGTTGCCGATGAGGCCTTCTTTCTGGAGGTTGCTGCAACCAATCGACTTCATGGTCCTATTCGGAGTCTTCAACCCTCTCAGCATCCTCCTGGTGGACGGCCTCCGTGGAAGAAGGATTCTTGGAGAGCCGCAAGGCCTTAACAGCTCCGTCTACTGTTTCTTCGTCCATTATCTCCCTCAATGCATCTTGAAAAGAGATGGTCTCTTTGGCAAAGATCTTTTGTTGAAGTTCTCGGCTCCTAAGACCACAAACTAAATGGTCCCGCAGCCTTTCTTCAAAGTCCTTGAATTCACATTGCCTTGCAGCTTGGTGAAGAGCAGCTATGAAATCGGTGGTGGACTTGCCAGGACACTGGTCTCGCTGTTCAAAGGCATGTCGCCAAGCGATGACCGAAAGCTTCGACTCAAAATGTTCCTTGAGCATCTTTTTCAGTTCTGCGTATGCAATGGACTCAAGTGGCACGGGTGCAACCAAGTTCTCTGCAATGTCGAATGTTGCTTGACTGCAAACACACAGCAGCATCGCGGCTTTTAGTCCATCTTCGCAAACTTGGTTAACACGTAGGTAATTTTCAACCCTTGCGACGTAGGAGCTCCACCTCTCTGGATGAGCGACGTCGAATTCCGAGAGTCGACCTATCTTCGCCATGATGAGTCTTTGGTGGCCTTTTCAATGCCTCGTGCTGCGCAGGCTTCCGGGGGACTTCCAGGATGGGTCCTTGGAAGCACTCTCCTCCAGCATTTTCATACTGGCAAGATAGAGTGAGTGGGGGAGGGGTGGAACTCCGTTCTGACCAAGCACTTGCTAGGCCTTTTCCCCGTAGTGACTCAGCTCTTTGAATTGCAGTAGCACGATCCCACCTTCGTCGCCAATGTTCTGTTTTCTGCTTCGTTCAGCATTGAAGAGGCAGCAGTAATAAAAGGTACTTCTTTACTGAAGGTCAAAACAGAAACTAACAAGCATGGCTCTGCCCCTATTTATACATTCAGCTTTGGGCGGCATCAGCCAATGAATGCACTGTATTCTCCCACTCAAATGCATATTAATCAACCTTGCAGACAGCAAGTCTGGCTAGCAGGCCACGTGGTCTGCTAACGGTTCTTGCACAGATCTCTGCAACTGTTCCATAAGTTTAACACAATACATTACAAATTTCATGCAGGAAATTGGTACATGTGGCTGGAGAGTCACCCATCAACCTTTCTCAATATTTCCAACCTTCTCCCTCGCTCTGTAGACATTTCATCTCCTTTTGTGTTGTTCACAAGATTTGTAGGGACTGAGGCAACACAATCTCCACAAACTCTTCTCACAATTGCCAGTTGCAAGGCTATGTTTTATTCTATGATGTTAGACTAATGACCCACAGAAATGTTTTCTAACATTTTTTACTATCGGTTCCCATTCCATTTGGTGACAGTGTTTGCTTTAAAAAAATATTTTAAAAATCAGGAGAAATTCAGACAAGTTGTGATGAGTAGCATGTGGTCTCTGTTGATATTTGTATCACAATATCCATGGTGTAAGTTAAATAAAAAAAACAGGGCAATCATCTCTCCATGACTTCTTATATTTTAATTAAGTCCTAAGGGATGATCTTGAGGAAACTCTACCCATTGTGCTCTCTCAGATTTGCTGTCAACCAGAAGAACTCTGAGAAATGGAATAACATGAAGCAGAGCACAACACCACACTATCTTCTTCCATCGTTAAAGCTTTGCCTCTTGACTAGGTGTTCCAGGATTTTTTTTTAAAAAAAAACTCCAAATCCCATCACCTAAAATGTTTGAAAACCTCTGCCTTAAATTGTACCACTGAAATGAAGAAACTTGAATTTTGTATAAGCTCTATTCAATTTTTTAAAAATTACATATGCATGCCTTTTGCAATATGCAATCTTGTGAATCTTGTGGTCTTAGTTGAAAAAGAAATAATCCAACCCACAGATCGCATATGCTTGCCTAACATGGATAGTCTTTCCCTATGGCTCATCTCCATGCTTCCCTAAATTGGCTTAAAACTAAGCTAGGATGAAATCTGCCCTTCCCATTGCTATTCTGCTTTTACTGGCACCTTCAGTAAAATCATCCTTCCACTTTATTTCTGATGTAATATGATTGACAAAGCCCAAAAGATTTTATACATCTCAAAGCTGCTTTTTTTTTGTATTAGAATAAAAGGAAACTCTTCCTGGACCTCAGAAAAGCTAAGGACACATCAAGCCAGTCTAATTCATGGCCTGAAGAGTGAACATGGCAGAAAAAAGATGTTGCCATGTCTATGACATGCTAGGCAACAGTGAAGACAAGATCTTAAGCTAGAGAATTGAAGTAGCTAGTCAGCTGTCTCTTTTCCTTTCAGGAAAAAAGTAGGGCAACCGTTTGGTACTGTATATTTGCAGCTGCTCATTAATTAGCCTGATTGTTTTTAATCTGCTCCATTCAATTTATTAAAATAATTTTTTAGTTTGACAACCAATTGTTATTTTCATCCCCAAAGTTAATCCACTTAAATAGCTAATAACATTATACCTAGTATTCTGACATTACAGGATGTCCTTTGGCTACTTTGTCCTTATAATAATAACAGATATTTTTGTTCATTGTACCCCAGGACATATGAGATCTGTCCATGTCTACTAACCTACTCAGAAATATGAAAAAGTACATCAGTAGTTCGATAGGAAAACTTTCAGTGCTTTATTGAGATGAAAAATAGGAGATTATGTTTATTTGAAATGACCAAGAAGAAGAAGAAAACTAGTAAGACCAGAAACGGTCTAGAAGTTCATTTAGTCCAATTTCTTACCAATCCTGGAAATTCACCACTAAGCATGCCTAAGATAGGAAACAGAATTCTGAGAATAGTTTAGGAAGCAGATAGGGAGTTGGAGTTAGTTTGTTCTCATATACCTCAGTGAGGTTTCCCTGCACTGCACCACAGAGATATTGCTAATGATGCACATAGATTGCCATGAGACGTAAAATCACTAACAGCCCCTTTTTATAAAATGGCAATTTCATAAAACCCTGAGATCATCTTGGGATATGAAAATCTTCTACCAGCACTGTAAGATATTCCCTAAACCCACATGCATACTACACAGCTTGTTTAATATACATGTAGTTTTAATCAAGGATTAATCAGATAACCACAAGTAGACAGGTTTATAAAATCACAATAATTGAATTCACATGCCACATTAGATAAAAACTAACATATTGCATTTTTTTTTTTTTTTAAATTTTAAAAATTTTATTGACAAAACAATTAAAACAAAAAGGGACATGACATGACGTTCCAGTATACATGATCCTAGTAATTCGTTCCTTATCATATTTAAAGTTCTAAATATACATCTCTCTACGTATTAACACATAATTTTATATACCACAAATTTAAACTTTAACTCAAAACCCGACCAGTTCTTCTTGACTCAT
>NW_015387700.1:374391-375424 GCF_001527695.2 Protobothrops mucrosquamatus
CTTTGGCAGTGTCCCATAAATTTTGGCAGTTCGTATCCTCCTTTTTATTTGTCTCAAAAAATAAGCCCATTTGATTTTCCAAATTCAATTTAAATTCCTTATGTTTAAGAATTGCCCTTTTCAAAGTCCATCTCCCCACTCTTTTCTGCCCTTTCCATCTAATCCTAATTGGGTTATGGTCAGCCCAGGAGTTTGTGTCAATTACCACCTCCTCTACCTCTAAGTTTAAACCTGCTGACATCCACACCATGTCAATTCTGGACCATGACTGGTGCCGTCCAGAATAAAATGTAAACTGTTGTTTCCCTGGGTTCCTCTCTCTCCAAGTGTCCTGAATATTAAGCCTGCCGGACTGGTGCGAACTGGCTGAATCCCACCACTGACAATAACCATGTGAGGTGGGTGGGGTTGAGAGAGAATGGCTGGCCTAAAATCACCCAGACAGCTTTCATGCTTAAGGCAGCTTTCATGGTCTTCGAATTTCTAGCTTAGTGCCTTAACCACTAGACAAAAATGGTTCATTTCATTACTATTTTGTGTTGAGAGGAAAAATATACATTCAAAGTAAAAAAAAAAGTGCTCAGGTAAGAATCAAATTTATTTTCCAGTTCTTCAAGAGCTTTAAACCAGAAATTAATTATATCTATGAGTCTAAGATAGATACACAAACCCAGAAGATACAAATAATACATTGTAAGCAAACTCTAAAACATCTGATATTTATGCAGATTGAGAAAAAAGTTTATTTATGTGAATATGGGTATCTTCTTAAAAGAAAAGTTCCATATCCCTGAGATATAAAAGAAAAAAATCAGCTAGAGAATAGAATAGACCAGAATAGAATAGAATAGCTTTATTGCCCAGGTATGATTGGACAAACAAGGAATTTGTCTCTAGTGCATAAGCTCTCAGTGTACATACAAATGTAAATAAATAATAAATGGCAAAATATCTAAAACAATCTTTACTATAATGCATAGTAACAAATGTAAATATATACAAATGGTTTTTACAATGCAATAATTACAATGGG
>NW_015387700.1:375669-381948 GCF_001527695.2 Protobothrops mucrosquamatus
AGCCTGAACTGATATTTCCCTTTCCTGTCTGCATTTTTATTAAGTGTAGGTTTTTTAAAAAAAAAAATTACCATAAGAAATGTATACCTTATTTTTCTACTAAGCTGTCCAAGCTAGCTAACAATATTGAATATTAAAATAATATGTATCAATGAAAAGAATAATCACAAATTAAAAAGGTAAAAATATTTTTACTCCTCCCCCCATACTAAGGATAATAAAACTGGTATCCATTTTATTAAATCAAGCAAAGGATACTTTGGAACTGCAAACTTTGTTATTTGCCAAAGTGAAATTTAAACTAAAAGCAAATATTTTGCCCTAAAGGATTTTCTTGTTAAAATCCACCTAATCCTAAAATGGTGTTTGCAGAATAGCACACATAGGCTTAAACCATGGCCACAAAAATAAGAGCATAGTCATTGTTCTGTTTCCAAGTAAAAGGCATTGAGACAAGGCAGGAGTAACAAGCAGTCTTGTCTTTATTCAATTCACAACGGAACCAAAAACAAAATGGCATGGATTGCTCTTATACCCCTTTGCAGGGACAGTATCCGCCAATCAATGCAAGGCATTTCTCCTGCCTTGCGCATGCGCACAAGGCGGGAGACAGCCTGTCTGGTCCCGGGCATTCACATGGTCTGCGCGGGCCTCTCTGCAGCCTCCTGCACCTGCTGAGTGACTCAGCAGGCCCAGGACATAACAGTCATGTTCATCTTACAGTTATAGTAGTTTTTTCTTATTACCTGTTCATTCCTATAGAAAACTATAAATATAGAGATAAAAATGTTTCCCTTCCTTGTCAGCCTAGATTTTCCAACTCCTCCTAATATATTGGAGATTCCCATATTGATGGGTTATACAGCCAGGGACATTTGCATGGGAAAGTAAATGTCAAGAAAGCTCCACAACTGTGCAACCAAAGTTTTGTATGCATTGCATGACATCAGTAAGAAGGGGAATAGAAGGTCACCTGGCAGCTATCCAAATTTTTGCAGCCCAGATTTGGAAGTTGTTAGAGTTATACAGCTTTCCAGCACAAAAATAAGCACACATTCAAAATGAGCAGGAGGCATAGTTTAGAAAAACTTTATCTATAAAATATATATAAACATGATACATACAGTTTCATTCAGCTGCTGTGTACGGATTTGTGCATCTATGTCGTATTCCTAGCTGTCCCAACCACTGTTGAAAACTGGCTGACATGAATTCTGAACCCCTGTTAGTTTGCAGCTGGCATACCTGTTGCCTACAGGGCTTTTTTTTGTCATAGAACACCCAGAACGGAGTTCCGGCACCTTTTTTGAATGGAACCTTGTAGGGTAGGCAAGGCGGGTTGTATGATGTGTGAGTTCCAGCACCTTTTTTTAAAACAAAAAAAGCACTGGTTGCCTATATTTTCTTTCTGCGAAGCTCACTCATTGCTTGAACTTCTGCAGCACCTCTGTTTTGCTTTTCAGCAAATAACAGAACCCAAATCTGCTATGGTCATCTACAATGACCAGCACATACCTGGCTCCTCCCAAGCTGGCTTGCATTGGTCCTACTAAATCTGCATGTACCAGGTCTAGAATCCTTGTTATCTGCTTTGTGCTCTTCTTGCTCACTGGGAATTCCTTGGATTTCAATGATTTACTGTACATACTGCACAGTCTAAGTATGCCTTATACCCTTTTAAGGTTAATCCCTCTGCAAACTCTGGCATCCTATGCAACATTCTGAAGCTGGCATGGCCAAGCTTTCTGTGCAAGAGATGAATGCATGAATCATGTTGTGCCACATTACCAAATGTTTGGGCACATTGAATCTTTTGTGCCTGCAACAAATAAAGGTTATCCTGTTTTATGCCCTGTGCACATACATTCCCATTTCTTTTTATGAGACATTTCCCATTTACAAATGTGGTCTCAAACCGTTGTTTGTCAAGACTGGAGACACTTAGTAAATTATGCTCCATTTCAGGCACACATAATACATTATTAAATCTTTCCTCCAGACATGGAATCAACACACTGCCTTTCCCCATGACTTTTGCCTTCTGGGGATTTGCTAAGGCCACTGCATCTCCTCCAGTTGAATTCAATCTGGAAAATAACTTAGAATTATTAACAATTGTTTGACTAGCCCCACTGTCTATTAACCATTTGTCTCTGCTATTACAATAGCTAACTTTTGCAACAGCAGCTTGTCCATTTTTTGTTGTTTTTCCTTGTAAACAGTTTTTCTTTAAATGAGTTTCAGCCCCACAGATGAAGCATGTCTTTTTCTCCTGTTCTTTCCTCTTGACAATTCTCTGCTGAGATGTAATCTGATCTCTGCAGACAGGCAGTCTGCTGCTCTGCTCTCTGCTCCTTGGACCCCCACCTCAGGAATTTCTCCTCGTGGCTTCTTCTAAAATGGCGTTTCTGTTCTTCTGAAATCAAACAGGCCTTAAGTCAGACATGTCAAACTCGCGATGTCATGTGACGTCGCGCGACGTATCGGAGCTTTTTTGCCATTGCTGGCAATGGGGTGGGCACGGCTCGGGTATGATGAAACCGTCCCGCGGGCCAGCAGTTTGACACCCCTGCCTTAAGTGCTTCCATACTTAATTCCTGTTCTGGTCTGCATTCAAAAACAGCTGAAACGATGGCCCACATTTCATCAAGTACCAACAGCACCTTCTGAGACTCAGGAATCTGCATTCCGTGCTGTTCTAATTCAACAAACAGTTTCTGCATGTGGAACAAATGCTCTTCTATGCTCTCATGTGGCAGCAGCCAGGCTCTGTACAATTGCCTCGATAATTGCACTATATTGCATGCTGAAGCACTCACATGCGGGTTTTTCAATTTCAACCAAACTTCTTTTGCAGTTTTTAAGTCAGCTACATTTAAGAATTGTTCATCTTCCACACTTAAGATGATGTAAGCCAGTGCCTTATCATGTCTCTGTTGATCTGCAGCTGCTAATTGCCCCTGGGGTGGATTAATCACAATATCCCAGAGCTCCTTAGCCTTCAGGAAGCATTCCATTTTTGCAGCCCAAATAAGATAATTCTTCTGTCCCAATCAAGGCAGAGAGCTCTCCTTTAAATCAGCAGCCATCCTGCAAGCCTTCAGCTGAGCAGTCTTGTTTATTTAACTAAGACAGTCCTTCAGCTTAATTACAACTCCTTGTTGAGCCTCAATCTTTTTCTTCAATCTGAACTGTGTGCAAGGGCTGGTTGGGATCTGAGCCCATAACCTATTAGAGTTTTACAGCCCAAAAAATAAGCACACATTCAAAATGAGCAGGAGGCATAGTTTAGAAAACACTTTATCTATAATATATATATATAAACATGATACATAGAGTTTCATTCAGCTCTGGGCAACATCAACAACTCTTAACTTGGAGATCAAGACACAGGGAAGACTAAGACATGCCCTGACCTAGGCTGGATCACATGCCTCACTCAGCCAATACTGTGTCTTAATAAAAAAACAGTTCTCATTGGCTGGTTTGTTGCTATGACTATTCCAGTTCATAAATGTTTACATACTGACAGAAGTTCTATGCCTAAGCCATAGAGAACTTTCTAGGCATTGAACATTCAAAACTGATCTCCTGCCCAATTCATAAGGAAAAATTATTAGGGAAGGAAAACTCTCCATCTATCTAAATATGCATTAAAGTGAAATATTCCACTTGGTCTAGGAGACATATAATCTAATCCAGTTCTTCTTCTGAAAGGTAATATTATACTTTGATCTTCTGCAAAGTGGGTACTATTCAAAATATAGTGCAAGAAGTCCCCTTTACAACAATACCCAGTAGATGGTTTGGAATGGATAGGAAAGCCCCTCAACTCCACCTCTCAAGATCTTACTGTGACTATCTCAATAATCAGTTTGCTTTCAACTGGGGTGGTCAACATCCCAGGATGCATTTTTCCTTTTTACACAACTGTGCATGGATTATGGAGATGTTGGATTTTTATCGCTCTGCATTCTGATTTTACTAAGATTGCACTTCAGAGACTTACTATGAAACCTGTTATTTAACTCTGTTAATGTTTTTTGAAGGTAGGGTTTCAACAGTTTATAACAGAGTAATATTTCACAGCTATTTTTAATTTAAAGTTGTATATGTGTGGCAGTGCCCTTTGAAATCAGTACTATGATGATACGTTGCACATGCGTGTGTATAAAGCAGTATACAGCATTTAATCTTAATTTTATCACTAAACACTTATAAAATAGAAGAAAAAATTATTTCTTTCAGAAACCATGATCATAGGTAACTAACAGATACATTATAATCTGTTCTCCTAAATGTTGTTTTCATTTTTAAAATATATCTCATTATTTATGGGATATATATTACATACAGTAATATGGCAAATAGATGGGGAAGAAATGGAGGTAGTGACAGATTTTATCTTCCTTGGCTCCAAGATCACCGCAGATGGGGACTGCACCCAAGAAATTAAAAGACGCTTGCTCCTGGTGAGGAAAGCTATGGCAAATCTAGATAGCATACTAAAAAGCAGAGACATCACCCTGCCAACAAAAGTACGTATAGTCAAGGCCATGGTTTTCCCAGTTGCAATGTATGGCTGTGAAAGTTGGACCATAAGAAAGGTTGAGCGCCAAACAATTGAGGCCTTTGAACTATGGTGCTGGAGAAGACTCCTGTGAGTCCCCTGGACTGCAAGGCGATCAAACCAGTCAGTCCTAGAGGAGATCAACCCTGACTGCTCTTTAGAAGGCCAGATCCTGAAGTTGAAACTCAAATACTTTGGCCACCTAATGAGAAGGAAGGACTCACCTAATGAGAAGGAAGGAGACGAGCCTAATGCTGGGAAAGATTGAGGGCAATAGAAGAATGGGACGACAGAGAATGAGGTGGCTGGATGGAGTCACTGAAGTAGTAGGCGTGAGCTTAAATGGACTCCAGAAGATGGTAGAGGACATGAAGGCCTGGAGGAACATTGTCCATGGGGTTGCGATGGGTCGGATACGACTTTACAACTAACAACAACAAATTACATACAGTATACTATTTATTTGCTGAATAAATAAGCAGTCATATTCTTGCTTTTCTATATTTCTCAGATTTAGAACCCATGGCTCTCTAGCTACTGCTGAATTGCTGTTGCCTAGTTTTTGTTATTGTGAAAAAACAAGCTTTCTTCAATTGAAGTCCCTCTAGATATTTGATTTCAGTGCCCATATATCCATACCAACATAATGGCATTCTGGTAGTTATTGGATTATGAAAGTAGGGAAAGACTATCCCAGAATAAGGCAGAGTTTTGTTTTTGTTTAAGGTAAAGTATGCCCTAGAATAGATATAGGCAGTGGTGGGATTCAGCCAGTTTGCACCAGTTCGGTAGAACTGGTAACTAATTTTTTGTTGCCCAGGCCCAGAATAGACTTCCGGAAGCGGCATCCACACAGAGAACTGATTGTTCACATATTTGAATCCCATCACTGGATATAGGGAATCTATGGCAGCAGGTTGCTGGGAAAGTCATAGTATTCCTCACTATTAATCACACTGTCATGGAAAACTCAGAAGGAAAGAGAGGAACACCAGCTGTTTATTCAATAATTGTTGGGCCCAGCTTTACAAGAAAGAAGTTGTTTTTCCAAATGGAAAAATAAGGAGTTTTATAAAAGATTACAAGGCAGAAAACCCAAAGGATCTGCTTTGTTGGAAACTTTGGGAGAAGCTAATTGGGTTCTTGACTTCATGCCTGGAATCATTTCTTTGTTAGATAAAAATCACACTTGCAATCCATTGTCAAGGAGATGGACACATGTCCCTGATTATGGACAGAACAGATACAATTGTCAGTTCCCAGGTAAACCAGACAGAAAACATGACAACCTGAAATAAACTACTTTATTGTAAGGCTAAATGAAAGAATCTTGTAGGTTTAAAGGCACAGATTTCCCACCTCTACTTTTAACTTACTGATCCATTAGGACAGATTCTTCCTAAATTTCTTTCTTTGACCATTAAGGGACTGTGGCTTCTGATCCTCTTGTTTGATTGTTTTCTAGCCAGTATCTCTTCCCCTTTCCCCCCAAGGTCATTCACACATTCCATTACTGTTAGATCGCGCAGGCAGTAAGACACGAGTCGAGTGACAGTCAGCTCTTGGTTTATTGGCAAGGCATAAGGTAAATCCGGACTGGCTCTCTGGGCCAGGGGAGCCCTCTTTTATGGGATTCCCCTGGCTTGTAATCACACAATTCCATTGGCTGGCAAGACCCTGTTGCTAGTTAGCCAACCAGCAACGGGCAT
>NW_015387700.1:385411-415244 GCF_001527695.2 Protobothrops mucrosquamatus
CCTGTTGCTAGTTAGCCAACCAGCAACGGGCATGAAACTGTATGCAGATGGAGAAGGGCAATCACCCTTAATGGGCGATCAATGGTGAAGGGCAATCACCCTTAATGGGCGATCAATGGTGAAGGGCAATCACCCTTAATGGGTGATCAGGATATGCATAGGGGATTAAGGGGGGGGAATACAAAGAACACAACAATTACAACAATGTTATGGTTTTTTTACCTTGTTACTATGTTGCAATTCCCTTATCAGGGCTGTCTTTGGAGTGAACAAGGCTACTATTCTTTGGTTTAGGTGGGATTGGAGGGTGTATGTGTGCCTGGAAGTAGGGAAGGTGAATTTGGTTCTGACAGGATTAGGCAAAGAAATGAACAGGGTTTGACCCTAGTCATGGCCACAAGACAGGCAGAAGGGAGTTCAGCCATGTTACATTTATGTTCTGAACTACATACAGTGCCACAATTCCCCACCTCTGCTATATGGGAACCCCTTCATCGCATACAGAGAGCAGAAGATGTTAGAGTTCTTCAACATATATAGGGCCATAGGTTCCTGACACTTCCCATACCCCTGAAGAGAAACACTGGCTGGGTTGATGTATTATGTTAAGCCTGACTGGCTTAAACTTGGTTTGTTAAATATGCCACACTAGGCTGTGTTTGTACATTGCATTAAGCCAAACCGAAAGAAAAATAGTTTGACCCAGTGCACTCTGTAATTACAGCTTGTGAATTCTTTGGAAAGGAAAAGACCACCTGGGATTTATTTATAGAATGGATGGCTATGCTTATGAATGAGATCCTCTGGCACCAAGATAGATGGCTTTTGTATAAGAGCATAGAGAGTTTCACTTCTGTGGGTTAGGAAGGAAGTTTTTAGACCTGAACATGAGAGGACTGATATCTCTCAATTAGCACTGTAAGGGTACTATTATCCCCAAATGACACAGTGAAGTAGAGAATGATGGAAAGGATGGAAAACCCAGATACAAACTAGGAGATATAAGAAACATACCCAACACCCATAAAGGACTCAAATGCCTATACACGAATGTTCAAGCAGGCTGAACTTGAAATACTAGCAGCAGAGTCAAACTAGGAGGAGGAAGAGGAAGAGATGGAGGGGGAGCCTGGGTCAACTTCAGAACCTTTGGAAGGCTCTGATGAGGAAACAGAATCAGAGACAGATGCAGAGTCGGGACTGTCAGTCCAGGTACAGGTGGAGAGACAGCTGTCTTTGGGGTCTGAACTGAGTGAGGGGGAGGAACAGATGGGGCCCGCCCCAGGTGTGCATATGTATAAAGAAGAGAGGAGAGCAACAGAAGGCAATAAGCTGGATTTCAGGGAAAAGTAGATGTTAACCAGTCCCTCCCTGGCTGGGAAATAAATAGTAGGGGGTTGGGATGGCCTGTTGTCGCAGACAACTATTCATTTTCCAGATACATCAATCAAGTTGGATTCCTTTGCCAAGGCCCAGGTTTGTCGGGACTACTTGCTGTGTATTTGAAGTGTCAACTGAGTCTCCCTGCTGAGAACTAATAGAATTGAATTTGCCTTCACTGGTGTGAACAGGGACTGTTTCTGCTTGGTTAATCATTGAAAGACTTGTTATCTGGAGTTCTCATGTGAACAGAGATGGTTCTTGCTCTGTTTCAGAAGGGGAAAAGACTTCCCTTTGGGACTACTTGTTTTGGTTTTGTCTCCCCAATGTGAACAAAGATTGTTCCTGCTTGGTTTAATAAAAGGGGTGTGTTTATTTGTAAGGGTTTCTCATTACTTGCAAAGGCTGGGTCAGAACATACTAGTAAATGAAGGTAAATATGATGTAGTTGCCATTATTGAAACAGGGGATGTAACTCATGACTGGAATGTACTGATGGAAGGATACAAACTATTCAAAAGAAACAGACCTAACAAAAGAGAAGGCGGAGTTGCATTATATAAAAAAGATCACTACATCTCTACAGAAATGCACCAAACCAATGATGAAAACCTCCTAGAATCCATATTTGTCAACATAAAAGGAAAAAAGAATGACATTGCTATAGGCCAGTGATGGTGAACCTTTTAGAGACTGAGTGCCAAACTGCAACCCAAAACCCACTTATGCATCATCGAGTGCCGGGTGGGTGTGGCCCATTGGCTGGGTGTGGTCCATTGGGTGGGCATGGCCCATTGGGTGGGCGTGGCTGCGGTGGTAATGGCAGACTGGGACTAAAAAGTTCAATCAATTCCAACTTTGCAAGATCTTTTTTCCCGNTTTTTTTTTTTTTTTTTTTTTGCACACGGCGGTGGAGGCCTAAAGCAAACCCAGCTGAATGCCTAGGACTGGGGCGACGGCGCATGTGCCCACAGAGAGGCCTCTGAGTGCCACCTCTGGCACCCGTGCCATAGGTTCGCCACCACTGCTATAGGCGTATACTACAGGCCACCCAACCAAGCAGAAAAAATTTGATGAATGTTTTACTAAACATCTAACAAATGTCTGTAGGAAATATACCACAGTAGTAATGGGAGACTTTAACTACCCTGATATCAGCTGGAGACAAACTCTGCAGCAAGTGGGAGATCAAACAGATTCCTAACCAACCTAGCTGACAACTTTGCCATACAAAAAGTTAGAGGAGGGAACTAGAGGAAAAGCTATACTGGACCTAATTCTTTCTAATAGAGAAGAAGTGATAGAGTGAGTTGAAGTTGCCAGAACTTTGGGCGAGAATGACCATGTCATATTGGAATTCAATATAATGTAAACACAAGCAATAGAACATAATCCAGCAAATGTCTTAAACTTTAAAAGAGCTGATTTTAACAAACTCAGAGACAGTGTAAGAAAAATTCCATGGATGAAAGTCCTAAAGGGGAAAACAACTCAAGAAGCATAGAAAACTCTGAAAAATATGATCACAAAAGCCCAAACCAGCACAATACCATTGAAAAAGAAAAACAAGACACCCAGGAAGAAACCCTCCAGGCAGCACAAAGAACTCTCTGACAAACTGAAAGACAAAAAGGACAGGTACAAAAAAATGGAAAGAGGGACACATAACTAAGGCTGATTATCAGCAGATGGCCAGAAAATGCAAATATGAAGTCAGAAAAGCAAAGGCTCAGAATGAATGAAAACTTGCAACAGAAATCAAGGACAATAAAAAAAGTTTCTTTCAACATATTAATAACAAGAAAAAAGTCAAGGAAACTGTAGGTCCACTAAAGAGAGAAGATGGCAAGGAAGTACTCGGCTCCATGGTGATGCCCTCAGGAGAAATGCGGTGACCCAGGAAATTGATGGTCATCTGGTAGAACTGGCACTTCTCCAGTTTGGCATACAGCTGATGTTCTCGGAGCTGCTACAGGACCTGACAGAGATACTGATGGTGCACCTCTCGCAATGGGGAGCAGAATGTCGTCCAAGTAGATCACTACAAACTGATCTAACAAGTCCTGGAAAATGTCATTCATAAAATGCTGAAACACTGCAGGAGCATTGGTCAGGCCAAACAGCATCACCATGTACTCGAAGTGCCCGTACCAAGTACCAAACGCCGTCTTCCACTCATCACCCGATCGAACTCTGACAAGGTTGTAAGCTCCACGCAAGTCTAGTTTCGTGAAGATCTTTGCCTCTCGGAGCCGGTCCAAAAGTTTGGGGATGAGGGACAGCGGGTATTGATTGCGCACCGTGATGGCATTTAATTTCCTGTAATCACAGCAAAGCCGCAATTCGCCGGACTTCTTTTTAACAAAGAGCATGGGTGCAGACAATGGTGAGGATGAGGGCTGAATAAAACCTCGAGCCAAGTTCTTGTCCAGAAAGTCCCGCAATGCGGCCAACTCGGGGTCCGACATGGAATACAAATGCCCCACTGGGAGAGGCATGTCAGGGACTAAATCGATGTGGCAGTCACAGGGCCTGTGCGGGGGCAATTGATCTGCCTCAGTGTCGCTAAATACTTCAGCGTAATCTACCAGTTCAGAGGGTGAGACCCCCGTGGGACCCTCTACCTGGCCAGCACAGATTTGGCAGGTGTGGTCCACGCACTGTAAGCTTGGGAAGGTGACCAAATTCTGTGACCAATAAATCTGTGGGTCATGCGTCCGGAGCCACGCCAATCCCAAGACCACGGGGAAATGCAGGTCTGAGGTGATATAGAACTGGATGGCCTCCTCATGTGAACTGAAGGCCATACATAAAGGTTGTGTGGCGGCCTTAATTGGCCCAGACAGGAGAACTCGACTGTCAATGGTCTCCACTAACATTGGCGGTTCCACCAGGCATTGGGGAACCACCCATTTGGCCACAAATGCTGCATCCATAAAGTTCGTGGTGGCCCCAGAGTCAATCAATGCATGGACAGGAATCGCCTTGGGCAACCGAGGGAGAATCAGGCGTGCTTCCAGTATCAGATGCCATGGAGGTCTGTGGGCAGCATCTGAAGGTCGTTGCTCAGTGTTGTGGGATGCCCGACCCAAAATACCCTTCAGGTCGGGCTCGGGCCATTTCCCAACAGAGGAGCAGGTGGCTTTCTTGGGGCAGGCTCGGTCACAGACACCCTTCGTTGCTTCTTGGGGCAGAAAGCAGCCAAATGCCCAGGGTCCCCACAGTAAAAACACAAGCTCCCCAAAATGTCACCTGTTCATTTCTGCCACCAATAGGCGAGGTCTGGCAGCACCTAACTCCATTGGCTCCTCCCTCTGGACTGGGGTCTCATGCACCACGGGGGCTGCACAGGTCTCTGGTGGCACGGCAACTCCTTCGCTGCTGCAGCCGAGTGTCGATCTGCAGACAGAGATGGATCAGTCCATTGAGGTCTGGGGGAACATCAACATGGGCCAATTCATCCAACATCTCTTCCGACAATCCATCCTGGAAAGCGTCCACGAGCGCAGCCTCATTCCAGGCTGAATTCAGGCTCAGCAGCCGAAAATCGCTGATATAGGCCTTTAGAGAGCGTTGGCCCTGCCTCAGAGCTTTCAAACGTCGGATAGCAGTCTGTGTCTTAATGGGGTCCTCGTACATCATCCGCATGTAATCACAAAACCCCACAAAGTTGGCCAACAATGGACTAGTTTGGGCTAGCAGGGTGTGCCCCAACGAGCTGCAATACCAGAGAGGAGGCTTATCATGAACCCCACTTTATCCTGGTCAGTGGGGAAATCAGCTGCTCTCAGGCTGATAAATAGCTGGCATTGTCCCAGGAAAGCAGGAAACATATCCAGATTGCCATCAAATTTGTCCAGCATCACAACTGGGCATTTTTTCCTGGGTTGTGGAGCAACAGGGGCGTGTGCTTGCAGCTGGGCCACTTGAGCTGCCAACAAAGCCAGCTGCTGAGAGAGCTGGGCATTCTCAGCACTAGCTGCTCCATAATAGTAGGGGGTGGCTGGCTGAAGGCAAACTGTTCTGTCCCAGCCTATAGCCATCTTTGTTAAATGCACAAGGACAAAACCCCTTTTGAGAAATAGGCTGGAGACTCAGAAGAAAACAAAACCCCTTTTAATATTGGTAACAAACCTGCCAAATGGTCCAAAAACAAAAGCAACAAAACACAATCCAAATGGAGGAAATTGTCCACGTGAAACACAATGCAAAACAAGAAATTAGTCACCGGCAATACCAACAGAACATGATCTCATGAAGTACTTTGCAACGGTTGCCTTCAGCAACCAGCTCCGCCCACACCTTCCCTTTTTATTAAGCAGCCCCAAGGCGTGGCTTCTCAATGCCTTCTCCTCCTCCCTTGAAGTTGCCGTATTGACTCCCTCTGACCTGCTCTAGTTAACTGCCTTCGTTTACGAGCGTCTCTAATGACTTCCAGCTGTGAGTCCTCAGAGTCTGACTCATCTTCCCCACACAGCTGTGTCTCATCCTGACCACGATTGGAGGGGCCAGGCTCTTCATCAGATTGTGAGTCTTGTAACTCATCAGACCCTCCCTCTGACTCTGATGGCTCTCCAAATCCCTCTTCCTCCTCCTCTGATTCCCCGGACTCAGCTGCCGGGTCCATTGGCTGGCACGGACTCACAACAATACCCCAAAAACTACTGTAAAAGACAAACTAGAAACAAAAATTAAAATAAGCAAGAAAATGTTAAGAGAACACCTATCCAACCTTGATGAATATAAATCACCAGAACCCAACAGATTACATCCCAGAGTTCTGAAGGAGCTGGCAGATGTTATCTCAGATTCATTGTATCATATCTTTCAAAAATCCTGGAGTCCCGGGGAAGTACCTGATGATTGGAAAAGGGCTGACGTGGTTCCCATCTTCAAGAAAGGGGAAAAAAACAGATCCAGGAAACTACGGACCAATCAGTCTAACATCCATACCTGGGAATATCCTTGAAAAGATAATCAAAAAACAGATCTGCGAACAACTAGAAGCAAACAAAGTTATAACCAGTAGCCAGTACGAGTTTGTCAAAAACAGATCATGCCAAACCAATCTTATTTCATTCTTTGATAAAGTGACTAAATTAGTAGACCAGAGAAATGCTGTGGACCCAGTACACTTAGACTAAGGCATTTGACCAAGTAGACCACAACCTGCTGCTTAGTAAGGTAGAAAAAGGTGGGATAGACCAAAGGTCCCCAACCTTTTGGGCACCAGGGACAGGTTCTGTGGAGAAATGTTTTTCCACGGACTAGAGAGTGTGTGGTTTTGTGTGCTGCCTGCATCCCACAAATGGGGCTTTGCTTGTTTGTTCGGACCGGTTATTGGCATGCCACAGACCAGGGGTTGAGGACCTCTGGGATAGACAACAACAACATCAGATGGATTTATAGCTGGCTGACAAACCATACTCAGCGAATAGTCCTCAATGGTACTATATCCACATGGAGAGAAGTAAGCAGTGGGGTACCACAAGGCTCTGTCTTAGGCCCAGTATTCTTCAATACCTTCATAAATGACATAGATGACGGAATTGAAGGGAAACTCATCAAATCTGCAGATGACACTAAGCTGGCAGGAATAGCCAACAACCCAGAAGACAAGCTCAGGATCCAAAAACATGAAATTTAATGTGGAGAAAAGCAGGGTTTTACACCTGGGCAGGAAAAATCAAAGGTACAAGTACAGATTAAGAAACCTGGCTCAAAAACAGTAACTAAGATGATTAAAGGACTGGAGACTAAAACAAATGAAGAATGGTTGCAGGATTTGGGTTTGGCTGGTCTAGAGAAAAGAAGGACTGGGGGGACATGATAGCAGTATATCAGTATTTGAGAGGCTGCCATAAAGAGAAGGGGGTCAATTTATTTTCCAAAGTACCAGAGGACAAGACAAGAAACAGGACAAGAAACAATGGATGGAAACTAATCAAAGAGAGAACCAACCTGGAATTAAGGAGAAACTTCCTAACAGTGAGGACAATTAACCAGTGGAAAACCAGTGCTTTTCCTTCAGACGTTGTGGGTGCTGCATCACTGGAAGTTTTTAAGAAGAGACTGGACAGTCACTTGTTTGAAATGGTATAGGACAGGGGTGTCAAACTGGTGGCCTGAGGGCCGGATGCGTCACACGCAGGCCATGCCCACCGTGGCTCCACGAAGGCAAAAAACATCACGATACATCACAATACGTCATGTGATGCGATTGAGTTTGACACCCGTGGTATAGGATCTTCTGCTTGAGTAGGGAGCTGGATTAGAAGACCTCCAAGGTCCCTTCCAGCTCTATTCTGATTCTGATTCTGATTCTAAATCTTTGAAGACAAGATTAGTCAGGACAATGGTGGATGCCACATTTTATCCATTAATGGCAGGTACTAGAAATTTGGGTCTATGACGACTTGATGCTGCTAGCTCGACATGGCCAGCAGGTGGCAGCCTTCTTGTCACCCCTGACTCCTTGCTGCCAACTCGCTGCTGCCCTCTTTGTAGGATATCTCAACATGGTAAACTCGCTGCAGGCCTGAATGGAGAGCCGGGTGGATGGCCGAGTGGACTGTCAGGAGAGGACGGCTATGAGTTGGGCTGCCCATCAAGCAGATTGCAAAGTTTGCAGCCACATTTAGTTGTGGGTCTAATACACTATGGAAAGGGGGCTGCATGGACAGGAAAGTTTGGAGTCCAAAGTGAAAAAAAATCCTCAACTCAGCATTATTCTTTTCACAGCATCAGTGTTGGCTTGGGGGGGGGGGTTGAAGCACTCTGGACATGACCAGAAACACCATGAAAGCACTCTGCATATGACCAGAAACACCATGAAATCATCCACCTGATTTTGGACAGAAAACACTCAGTACATGACCAGAAACACTATGATTTCCTGGTCACATGCAGAGTGTTTTCATGGTGTTTCTGGTCATATGCAGACTGCTTTCGTTCCAAAGCCAGGTGGATGATTTCATGGTGTTTCTGATCACATACAGAATGCTTTCATGATGTTTCTGGCCACATGCAGAGTGCTTTTCCCCAAAGCCAGGTGGGTGATTTCATTGTGTTATATTCAAAACAAGATACCTTTAAAGCAATGTGGCTTTAAAAAAAACTTGCAGGGTGGCAGGGGCTTCCCATTTTGACACCCCACCCCACTTGCTTCCCATCTGGTGCAGCCCCGCCCATCATCACCCTCCTTTGACAGCCCACTCACCTGTCCACCCAGCTCTCCATCCAGCGCCCGCAGCGAGTTGTCCCTGCAGCAAATTTACAGTGTTGAGATGTCCTGCAAAGAGATGGCGGCAGCAAGTTGGCAGCAAGATCTCAGCAGTGACGAGAAGGCCACCCTTCCTCTGACCACATCAAGCTAGCAGCATTGAGTCCTCCCATTCCATAGAAATATATAGTCAACATGGGTAAGATGTATTAATGTGTGTTGGACATTTTTGTGCGTTGAGCAAATGAGCTACAGTGGTAACCAGCTATATACACTGATAATTTTCTGTAGATGATACATTCCAGATTTCTTTCTGTCTAGTTTTGCAGTCTCCAAACTGTGCTGGGGCACCCCAGCGTGCTGCAGCACACTCACAGGGATGCTATGGGACATTTTACCAATTAGGACAGTTCCATTTATTAAGAAGTAAAATACCCTGTCCTGCTCCTGTGAGTTTGCTGTGGCTGGAATCACTATGAAAAAATGTGACACAAAGAGTGCTATGAACTGAGAAAGTTGGAAATTTCTAGTCAAATACCTGGATAGCCTTATGTGTTTCACCCCAAATACTTCCCAGGTTTTGTCCTAGTGTCTTAAACATTGCATAATACATAACTACAGAAAAATAATCTCCAAATTTCCTGCAGAAGTTTAGGAAAATACTACAATTAATTACTAAATACTAATTAAATTTATCCATGAATACTGTTTGGGATGCTGATGTTAAAAACAAAAGACAGCAGACTGTCTAGGGCAGATCTTTTCTGGTGCTCAGGGCTTATACATATAAGCTGTTCTGAGGGATGAACAACTGAGCTGCCTTGGGGCCCTCTCTCAAAGGAGTGCCAGCAGATTGTATTGATATGAGAACTCTCTGTTCTACACTTCAAAAACACAGAACACTACTAGATGGCAGCAAATAGTTTTTTGTTTCTCTTTGCTGCTCTCTGATGATCTCCCTATCCCACTATGCCCAAGTTGTCTATTATACTTGATCACTGTCAATTTATTTATTTCATCCATACCCAAGTAAGGTAAATGCCTCACTTCCTCTTCTAGCAGTCAATCAGCATTGCTTAAAAAAAAAATTCAAGTCTCTTTGTGCTTGCATGGGCCAAAGTGGCCACCAACTTACCAGTCTTGTGGAAGTCATAGGCATACCAGGACTCATAGTTGTACTGTATTTAAAAATGTGTTAAAAGAAAACAAGGAGGTATCTATAAGAGAAATATGAGGTAACTCAACATATTGTCATAAAAGGATGGGTGGGAAAGTAATGGGCTTCTTAGCAATAAAAATATAAAATTACAAAAACAAATAGTAATGATGCTGTTCGAAAAGCAAAGGTTTTGAAAAAAATGTCTTAAATTTAGATACTGTCAGGAATACACTTGCACACATACAGTATATTTACACACTCCCAAAACTTAAAAGGAAAATGAGAATTGTGAAAGAGCAACTAGAAACATGTATTGCATGCCAGTTCCAGAAATTATATAATTTAAGAGTTTCATCAAAGTTGCTGAAAGACATTAGTAGATTTAGATATGAAAAAATGCTTCTTACCATAGATCTCAGCTCTTTGGGAATGTCTAGACATTTTAAAATGGTAAATTAGTCTGACTTTGGCAATCAAACAACCTTCATTATCCTTGGGATGATTTCTGTTGGGGGGAAAAAAGTCCATGGGTGTGTTCTGTCAGGGTCCAACTGACAAGATTAGCTGGATAAAGAACAGCATTGACAGTTCATTGTGTTTTCAAGTGAGTTATAGTTCTCTAGAATGATAAGATTCTTCTTTGAGATCCTTGCAGATTCCTTGTGTTAAGACAATTGGGTAACTTTTTATCAAGTAATGCTGTTGTCCCAATTCCAACCCTGTCTGAAGATAGATAACTTGGTTGCAATCTTCTCATCTGGAAAACACGTGGTAATGTTAATAAGAATTTTAACCAGGATTAAACATTTTGCTCAGGGATTGCAATATTTATGTACCATGAGGAGTATTCTCAACTATTGCTTCCTCCTTCCTTCAAAAGAACAGCGTTCCCTGGATATTCACATGACTGACCCTCCCCCTTCTAGCTTTCAGAAGTCAATTAAAACATGGTTTTTTCATCAGGCCTGGGAGGCTGGAATGGTATGCTCTGTTCCTTTCAGCAATATAAGTTGTGTTTTATTTGGTGGATGTTGAATGGATTTGATTCCTGGTCCTCTATGCCATCTGTTTTTCTATATTGACATTATTACAAATTGTGGCTCCGCCATCTTCTTGCAATGTACCCTAAATGTTTTAACACAGTTGTACTCTGGTTGGGATATATACCACACACTCAGCTTCAATTGGGAGATCAATAAAACAAACAAACTCATGAAATAGCTCAACAGTCCCATCTAGCTTGTCCTCATTTCTGTGAGTTTTTCCTCCTAAAAACCACTTTCTGGCTTGGATTATCAACATAAGTAATTTCACAGATCATGCTAAGTCAGTATATGGTTAGCATAGAAAAACTGAGTGCAGTGTGTGAATCTAGTTATTGTTGATTGCAAAACATGGTTTATAGCACAATGAACATAAGCTGCAGCTTTTTCAGAAATCTGTGATTAAACAAGTCATGTCTTGGTTATGGTATGTGAACTCAGTTACACAATTTGTGAACTCGATGCCTTCTCCTAGATGTACCATCTTGTACCTCAAAGACATCTATGGAGATGTTCCTTGGGGTCATCTCATGCTGAAATTTGGCAAGTGACTGCATTGATAACAGTTTAAAAAAATATTATATAGAAAACTTGTTATGCTTTCTTTCCCTCATCGGATTTAGACTCTTGTTTTTCCAGAAGTTTGAAATCAGTACTGTGTTAGACTCTATTACAGTATGTTTTATTTCTTGGTTGGGTTTTGTTCTTAACTTTTCAAAAGTTAATTGTATGTTGTAATGCTGAGAGTGGTTTTTTTTTTTTTTTGCTTTCTTATATACATTTATGTTTTCTAATCATAACTAGCATTGTTGATTTTCAGGTATTTGCATTAGATTGCATTTATATCATTTTAAAACAATTACAATGACTATTGTGGGAAGTCAGCCCCCCCCCCCAGAGAAAGAAATATTAAAAGGGGAGAATATTATATTTCCTCAAAGGATCTTAAAGAAGCAGAAAAGCATGCCCAGTTTTTCTTAATAGCCCCAAGTCTCCCTCCCCCAAGCAGAAACCAGCTCTGTAGAAATGCAGATGTAATAATCCATTCAGGAAGGTTGGAGTCCTCCAGCTAGAAGCTTAGGAAGACAAAGACACCTAAAATCTATATACCCCACCCAAACTCTAAGACAGGACATAGTAGGATTAACCCACAGATGTCACACTCAGACTCAGGTCAAAGTACATGACACAGGAAATACAAAGCCTCAAACAGGAACAGGAAACAACCTCAAGAGCCCCAGAGGGTATAAAAACCCATTCCCTACATGTGCTCTCTCTTTTTTTCCAGAGCCATCTTCCTGTCTGGCTCTCCTCTTCAATAAACTACAACCTTCTTTCTAAAGCAGTTGCCATGTTGTTTATTCCCGGCTTGGACTGAACCCTGATAAGACTTTTCCTTCAACACTATTAAATACAAATAATCAGCCAATAGATGAAAACTGAATTTGTCTCTCCAATTTCATTGTGAGCATTTTAACTGGTTGATAATTAACTCATATCCCAGCATGCAGAAGTGGTCATGAGAATTGTTTCAAATACAAATGTAGACAGTCTGTAATCTGTCAAGAGCTTACTGGTGAAAAATTAGTGAATGTAGACCAGTGGCTCCCAACCTTTTGGGCATCAGGGACCGGTTCCGTGGAGAGAGGTTTTTCAATTATCGGAGAGGGCGTGGTTTTGCATGTAGATGGGGCTTTACTGGTTTGCGTGGCCTGGTTTCTGAAATGCCACAGACCAAGTCTGGTCCATGGACCAGGTGTTGGGGACCCCTAATGTAAACAGTCTCTAAATCTGTGAAGAGTTTATTGGTGAAAAACCAGTGGTGGTAGCCAAATGAAAATTATTTTGAGGTAGTTGGCCTATTCCCTGACTCTTCTAAAATGAATGATTTTGTGGATTTGTTTTAAACCAGATGTATCACTTCCCAACTGGGCCTCTTCAGCAATAGGAAAATCACAATGTACAGTGCATTTCACTGGTCATCAATCAGTCAGAATAGAGCTGGAAGGGACATTGGAGGTCTTCTAGTCCAACCCCCTGCTCAAGGAGGAGACTCCATACCATTTCAGACAAGTGACTGTCCAATCTCTTCTTTAAAACCTCCAGTGATGCAGCACCCACAATTTCTGATAGCAAACTGTTTCACTGGTTAATTGTCCTCACTGTTAGGAAGTTTTTCCTCAATTTCAGGTTGCTTCTCTCCTTGATTAGGTTCCATCCATTGTTTGTTGTCCTGCCCTGTGGTGCTTTGAAAAATAAGTTGACCCCATCCTCTTTGTGGCAACCTCTCAAAATACTGGAATACTGCTATCATGTCCTCCCGTCCTTCTTTTCTCTAGACTAGCCAAACCCAAATCCTGCAACCATTCTTCATTTGCTTTAGTCTCCAGGCCTTTAATCTTTTTAGTTGCTCTTCTTTGCATTTTTTCCAAAGTCTCAACATCTTTTTTATAATGCGGTGACCAAAACTGGATGGAGTATTCCAGGTGTGGCCTTACTAAGGCTTTATAAAGCAGTAATAATACTTCACATGATTTTAATTCTATGCTTCTGTTTATGCAACCAAGGATTCTATTAGCTTTTTTGGCTCATATTTAAGTGAGTGTCATCTATGACTCCAAAGTCCCTCTCACAGTTACTGTTTTTGAACCAGGTTTCGCCTAATCTGTACTTGTACCTTTGATTTTTCCTGCCCGGTAAAACCTTGCTTTTCTCCACATTACATTTCATTTTGTTGAATAGGGCCCATTGTTCAAGTCTGTCAAGATCATTTTGGATCCTGAGCTTGTCTTCTGGGGTGTTCCATCATTTTATAAACCTTTAAATGTTAAATTCATAGTATTGTCTGATCAAGCAGGCTTTTGAAAAGAGAGAGAGATGATGATGGTGATAGGAGATAGATGAACGGACGGACGGACGGACGGACGGACAGATAGACAGACAGATAGATAGATAGATAGTTAGAGATAGAAAAGTTATGGACATACCAATAAATATGTAATATAAAAGAGTGACTAGAATAGAGTTGCCCAAACTTTCTGGGTTGGCAGCCCAGAGGGGGGAGGGGAGAAAGAGGGAATGGTTTTGTGGGAGGAGCAGGCGCATGCATGTGCATGCACAAGCACCTGTTCCTTGAGCAAGTGGGGCCGAGAGCACCCATGATGTTTGTGCAAGTGAAGCCCCGAGCGCTTGTGTGAGTGAGGCTGTGAACGCCCACAATGCTCGCATGAGAAAGGCCTCAAGCACCCACAATGCTCACACGAGGCCCTGAGCACCTGTGATGCTCACATGAGGTCCTGAGTGGCTGTGACACTCACGTGAGTGGGCCTGTGCGCATGCTTGCATCAAACAGCCACTCCCGCAGCCCGGTTGCAAATAGGCCACAGACTGGTAGTGGGCCATGGCCCACAGGTTGGGGACCCCTGGACTAGAAGACAAGCTTTTTCTGCAGTGACCTTTGCTGTATGAAACAACCTCATTCAGAGATTAGAATGTCCCACCCTGTTAGCCTTTCATAAGGCCCTAAAAACCTGACCATGTTCCTGAGCCCGGAGTGCTGAATGCACCAAGGACTCCATTTCCTATCTGTATTGTTAACTGGCCAAGTATCTCAACTATTATGTGCATTTATTTTGGATGTTTTTATTGTTTTAAAATGTTTTTAGTGTTTTAATTGTAATATATATTTTAAATTGTAAGCTACCTAGAGTCACTGATTGAGATAGGTGGCTATAGAAATTGAATAAATAAATAGGGCAATAAATTTATTAGGATGCACCCTAATGCTACAAGCTTTCAAACTATGATGCTTTTAATGTGAATCTTCTCTTTAATGCTTTCATTTCTCTATGGCTTGACTGAAGCAATTTTTTCCAAGATCTGGTTGGGCCACGAAACTAGTTTGACCAATGACTCAGTCAGTCCTTCCCAGTCTGGTACTCCCCAGATATGTTGAACTGTAAAACTATTCTAGGCTGCAAATACTTTATTTGCTATCTACTATCCTAATACCTCAGAGATGAGGTAATTGCATATAAAACTAAAAATACCCATATGTCCCTACTGACCAACAGGTATAAAACAAATACTTCTATAGCATAACCCCCTCTAATTATCCAGTCCACATATACTTTTAATACCATCACATGGCTACCCAATATTTCTTTTCCTTTCTGTGATTATTTCCGATGCTAAATATTCATGTTCTGCAAGTTGTAACTTGTCCATGAATTTACATTTATAATGTGTGATGGTGTAAATATGAAAACACAGTATTATAAACAGAAGAGGAGACTTGCTAAATCTAAGAAATATCTCCAGAATAAAGAGAGAACATACAGCTCAGAAGAAAAGAATTGCAGCTATAGTAGGTTCTAGCCTTGTCAAAGCCAGCTTAAACTACTGCTGCTCAAGTTTACATTAAATATGAATGAGAAGAATTTTTTAAGAATGCTCAAAGCCTTATAAGACTTTTCTTATTTTGGGGTTATGTTTGAACTGCTTTAATTAAAAAAATGTGGCTAAAAATAGTACTATCTGGGAATACATTATAACTTAAATCAGCAGCAGACATTGAAATAAAGCTCGCCAATGAAAGCCAGAATTGATTTAATGAAAACCAACTGTATAATCTAGTATCAATGTGCATGTCACAAAGTTGGATGATTTGTTATTCATCTCAAGCCATTAAAGCATGGACATGGGGTTCTCCAATAGTAAGCTTTGACACATGGGGATCAGGTCAAGAGCAAATGGGGAAAATTGCATCAAAAACAAACACTAATCAGGTACATGTAGACAGGAACACCAAAACACATTCTTTCTTTTCCTTCTCCATAGCAGTTTTTGGCAGACAAAGTCTAGAACACATTTTGAGAGATAGCTAAACCTCTGAATCAAGCCTTCTGTGAAAACCATAGGCAATCATACCTCCATTACGATTGTGGGGTGGTCCCTGCTGGCTAGTGATTTCCTGATTGGTACATAATAGCATAACTTAGTTTTTGTTTTGTCTGGGCAAGTGGCAGGGTTAATGTTTTCATTCACTATTTTAAGTGTCTAGTCTATGAAATAAAGTTTTAAAAAGCTTTGTTGGGTTATAAAGAGAAAAAGCAAATGTAACCACCAGTGGTGTTGATGAAATGTAAACCTGACTCAAAAAAGCATGATGAAAGTTATGTATCTTTTAGTAAGTGGCATGATTATTTCTGTTACAAAGCTTCTTTCAATTAAACAATGTAGAGTTTTTTTTCATAATGGGAGGGAACTTGGTTCATGTATTACTTTACGTGTTGCAATACCTTAATGTTTGAGAAACTTCACATAGAGCAGCAGTTCTCAACCTGTGGGTCGCGACCCTTTTGGAGGTCGAACTACGCTTTCACAGGGGTCGCCTAAGACCATCGGAAAACACATATTTCCGATGGTCTTAGGAACCGAGACACCGCTGCTCTATCTGGCCGCCGCCACCGCTCTCCTCCTCCGCCTCCAGGGCACCCTTTTCCTCTGACAGCGCCTGCTCCTGCCGCAGCAGCGCCATCACGTGCGCCCCCAATGCCGCCCCGGGCCGGCTCAGCTGCGTGGGTGGGCGGGCTAAGCCGAGCCAGATCTGGGCCACTGCTGGCGCTGCCGCTGGGCTGCTCCGCTGCTGCTGGCTGAGCTGAGCTGCGGCGCCGAGCCGGTCCCCACGCCTCCTGGTTGCCCGGCCGCACTCCACCACGGCTGCCCTCCGTGCTGCGCCGGAGCCTCCCCCGCACCGCCCGGCCCACCTCCCTGCCTGGGGCTAGCGGGCAGGAGCGGCTCCTTCCCGGCTCGCCGGGCTCCAGGCCTCAGAAGCGGCCAGGCAGCATGGAAGAGGGCAAGGTGGTGGCGATGCTCGCATGTGCGGCGGAGGCCAGCCGGCCGGGCCGGGAGGGGAGAAGCAGCGCCTTCCGAGCGGGAGCTGGCGCTCCGGTTGCGGCCCTCTCGTGTGTGATGAGTCGGGGAAGGGTCGTGGCGGGGAAGGGCTGCACGGCGTGGAAAGGGGCTCCCGTGACCCCACTGCTGCGATGGTGCTCAGGAGGCTGGAGGGCCGGCAGGTCCTGGGGGGGGCAGCTGGGAGAGGGCAAGAGGTGCTGGGATGAGGATGGGGGGCTCCAGGTTGGCGGGCACGGGAGGGCAGCTCTGAGGCATGCAGATCCTCCGCGCAGCTTCTGAGGCCCCGGAGGTGCCGCCGCTTGGCTCTCCGCCAGGCTGTGGAAGAGTGGGGAATGCTGGGAGTTGCAGTTCATCACCATCTGGAAAAACATGACTCTCCAAAGATCGATCAATCCTTCCTTCCTTCCTTCCTTCCATCTCCTTCCCTTCCCCTTCAATCTTCCTTCCTTCCTTCCATCTCCATCTCCATCCCTTCCCCTTCAATCTCTCTCTCTCCTTCCTTCCTTCCTTCCTTCCTTCCTTCCCCCTTCAATCTCCTTCGTTCTCCATCTCCTTCCTTTCCCCTTCAATCTTCCTCCCTTCCTTCCATCCATCCATCCATCTCCTTCCCTTCCCCTTCAATCTCTCCTTCCTTCCTTCCTTCCTTTCCCCTTCAATCTTCCTCCCTCCCTTCCATCCATCCATCTCCTTCCTTTCCCCTTCAATCTCTCCTTCATCCTTCCTTCCTTCCTTCCTTCCCCCTTCAATCTCCTTCCTTCTCCATCTCCTTCCTTTCCCCTTCAATCTTCCTCCCTTCCATCCATCTCCTTCCTTTCCCCTTCAATCTCTCCTTCCTTCCTTCCCCCTTCAATCTCCTTCCTTCTCCATCTCCTTCCTTTCCCCTTCAATCTTCCTTCCTTCCTTCCTTCCTCTTCCCTTCCTCCCAACATTTTTGAGCAAGGAAGAGTAAGCTTCTCCAGCGAGCATTGCTATATTTTTTTGTGATTAATCACTATGCTTTAATTATGTTCAATTCGTAACAATGAAAATACACCCTGCAGATCAGATATTTACATTACGATTCATAACAGTAGCAAAATTACAGTTATGAAGTAGCAACGAAAATAATTTTATAGTTGGGAGTCACCACAACATGAGGAACTGTATTAAAGGGTGGCAGCATTAGGAAGGTTGAGAACCACTGACATAGAAGCATAGTTCACACAATAGTTCTGGTTGCAGTTCAGCTCTTATTGTAGAATTTTGCATTTCAGTTAATGTTTACACTTAAAATGGATACATGGAAGAAATAGGAGTAATTGTCTCAAGCCCTAGGGAAAGAGGGAACTTTTCCAAAAGTATAATTCAGTATTTGAAATCAACAGGCAATGGACTTTTTGATCTGTAAATTGAGCTACCTGGGTTGCTGCAAGTGTAGCATATTTATCTTCTATTAGATGCACCTTGACCTAATGGAGGCAAATAAAAGGAGGAAATTTCCAAATTTTCAATGAAGATGCATGTGTTTCACTGTACTGCCAACCTTTTCATAGCATTTGCCTTTAAGCAAAAAATGTTCCCAAAGTGGCTTATATAAAAATAATAAACATTAGTAAATCCAATATTAAAATAAATTGCTAAAAAAACCTAGCTCTGACTGAATCCCAGGAAGAATCCAAGACATTCAGAAAAAAGCCTAGATTAAATACACGAGTTTTCAGAATTCCTTAAAAACTGTCACTGGGAAGCAGTGCCTGCTACCAAACAATATTTCTAATCAACATTTGAAATTGGATAGAGAATATTAAGTGGTTGAGGAAACCCAACACTAGATTTGGGTAATAACAATGGGAAAAACTAGACTGTACAACTATGAATAACTATTAAATAATACAACAGATCGCTGTGCAATAAAGAAGCAACATATTATGCCACGAATCAACATTTTCAGCACACTTTGGAAAGACAGCTTTTCTGGGGGCCAGGGGTGCACCAATTTTTGGAATAAAATATTTCATATTTTGGAATTGCAATCAATTTTTCTGTAACTGAATAATAAAACTAGTAAACTGTCATCTTTCTAAAGTTGTTGCTCAAATGTATCTTTTAAATCCCACAATGTAGCAGAAGTCTAGGGAATTGAACCTATTCCTGTGTGTTAAATTATCTCTTCATCCTGTGTAACTTTCAATAGGGATAAAGTCTTTAAATATACCATGCATTAGATTTTACTTTTATTACATTTGTCTTCCCTCCCCTGAAGCAATATTGTTCTGCCTCACACACATCACACCTCTCATAATTTCATAACAAAGCTGAGAAGAGAGAGATGATGCTAAAATCTTTACAGTTTTGCAGCAAGCTCTTTGATTGGAGATGAAGAAGGAAGAAAATGAGAATTATGAGTGGGCCTATATTGGTTACTGCTGAAACAGGGGTTTAAAAAACACCCCAGGCTCACCTCTACCCACTTATAAATCAAATACCGAGAGTCACTACAGAAGGGCATGCCAGCGTATCTTGCTATGTATCTTTGAATATACAAGATGATAGTTCAAATGCATTATAGTAATGACTGTCAGAAATTGATGCCGGGGCTCTATATATTGCCCTTAAATTTGGAAATAAATTATGAATCAAAAAGTGTGATAGGGTTGTTTAGGATGTGATCAATATCAGGTTGCCCTGGACTTATATTTTTTAAAAAAGATTTTGACTTCCGGTTTGTGATCGCGGCGCTGGCGGACGTGCGGAGCGACTGCTGTCTCCGCTGTCTGGTTTTCTCCCGCTGGGGGACCCTGAAGAGGGTCGGAAGTCACCCTGTAGGGGCGACGAGTGTGATGAGGACCCCCAAGTGATCGCAGAAGGGCGGCAGCCCTCCCATTTGATCTGAGGCAGCTCTTCAAACTGACGGGGAAAAGATCGGCCATCAACATGGCCCATCACCAAGCTGCTGACAGCCAAGGCCAAATTCACTAACAAGCACCTTGAAAGCAACGTGCGGGAATTGGGTGAGATTTTACCTTCTCTGTACCCCAAGTATTTTTCCTGTTAAAAGCTTCCTGAAAACTTTTCCCCCAGTGAGGAGAGAGGGAAGGGAATTTTTCCTCCCACCCTCTAAAATGGTGGTGTCTGACTACTTGGGGAAACAAAGCATTGAAAAGTACAATTTAATATAATTGGATTTACTTCCTTTTGGAATTTGGGACCCAAAAATTCCTACTCTTATGGGGACTTGCTATTTTATTTACTTGTAAAAAAGAAGAAAAATAACTTAAATTGGATAAAAACCTAGCCCGGGAACTGAAAAAGACTTTAAATACTATCAGGGACATCTTGTGGTGAAGCTTGGTACAGCAATCTATTACTTCTGATAAAGAGACTTGCTCATAGCCCAGATCTGACCTTGGTATTATCTAAGAGAGATTAAAAGCTGAGAGAGCAGCTGGGCAGTGAAAGTGGTTTTTAGGAATTGTGGAGGTGATCACTTACTGACTCTTGTTTAATAAATAGCCTTCACTAAAAGACCATCTATAACCATGTCAGAAATGGAGGAGGAGGAGCAAAAAACTTCGGCTATGTTTAAACTTATACTTGAAATAAATTCTTGAAGCCACCGAGATAATCAAATCTAGACTGAAAGACAAAGGTGCCATCTTAAATCTACAAAGCAAAGCTCTGATTGCAACTAAAGAACCTACAATCCAAAAAACAACAGAAGCAGAGGAAATTAATGACAAGACTGAGGGCCTTAAAGATCAATAAGTACAATGAAACAACAACTTTAAAAATGGAAATGACTTTCTACGCAAATCAGAAGAAACCTGAGAAAGAAGAAGACCAGATCGAATGAAAGACTAGAGCAAATATGGGGATCTGGGCCACCAGGGCGACAACTTAATGATTATAGATGAGCCAGTTCTTCCAGAAAATTGGCAACTAAATGGTCTCCTTTAATTCAAGTAACATACACAAGAATGAAGGGAGATCTATTCGATGATTTAATAAAAGCATTGGTATGGAAGCCTGGTTGGCATAAGAAAAAAGCTAGAATTAGGTTGAAATCTTTTGATTTATTAGAGAGTATCCTAAATTGCCAACCAGTGAGCTATAGGGAGACTTTGAGACAAAGGGAAATTTGATTATTAGACTTAAAATAATTGGAAAATACTATGAAACTAACTATTAGGAAATAGGTTTGAACTATTGATTAACCCAGATAATATAGATGATGGACTTGAGCTAACAAAGGATACTCGATTATTAAGGTGGATGTACTAGGGTGAGAAATAAAAAATGTTTACGCAATAGAATAAGAATATATTTAAGTAAGTAATATGTGTATTTTAGATATTATAATTTTTATGAAGTGAGACAAAGGAAATTACCCTAAACTCAGATACTATGGATATTAAAGGTTAAATTGGAGTATGGTAATTAAAAACCAAAAATTAGGTAAAATTTAATAACAGGATATGGACTGTTTATGAAGATTTATTAAGATATGTATAAGCAAAAATGTATTGATAAATGTGATAATGAAGTTTTCACTGAATTTGATATAATTAGAAATTTATTAGCTTAAATACGATATAGCAAATGTTAAGGGAAACAGAGAAGAAATATTTGATGATGTAACCTGAGATATGTACTAAAGATTTTGTTATTGAACTATTGATTAACCCAATCACCACGTTGCCTTCCAAATACTCAAATGTAAAACTGGAAAACCAATCAAATATTATTATAACAAAAAACAAAGATTTCAAAAGGAAAAGGAAAAAAACATTTTATTACTTTATTATATTTATTACTTTACTATACTACTTTATTTACTATATTTATTTATTGTATAATAGAATAATTTTATTATTTATTAATTTTATTATTTTACTGCAGCAATGAATCACAAAGTACTTAGACACTAGGACAGGGGTCCACAACCTATGGGCCGTGGCCCAATACCAGGCTGCAGGCTCTTGGCCAGCGGGCTGCAGAAATGGCTGGCTAGGGTGCGCATGTATGGGCACGCATCCTCCCCTCGCGCTAGTGCCCACAGCCCTCTTTGCACATGTGCATGGGCCACTAGCATGGATGGGGTTTGCGCGATCCATTTGCGCATGTGCAAATGGGCCGCTAGTGTGGAGGGTGCGTGTGGCCCATTTGCACATGCGTGGACAGGCGCTTGCTACTGCAGGGTGTGTGGCTGTTCTTGCATGCACATGGCACCAGCACATGCCATATGCGTGAATGCGGCTGTTAGTACTGTGCCAGTGGGTGTGGCCCCATTTGTATGTGTGCATGTACAGTAATTTGAAAGCTGCTCTCCCCTCCAGGCCATGAGCCCGGAAAAGTTGGAGAACTCTGCACTAGGAAATGGGGGGAAAAAGAACACTTAGGTGTTGCAATTCTTGGCTGAACCATGCCTCTGCTGCATAACTTTTGAAAACTCCATTTCATCCTTCTTCTTATGTCAGCCCAGCTGGAAAATGGGGAAAGAAAGACACCAGGAGCAGAAACTGGCTCAAGGCTAGATGCTGAATATGCAGTAAGCATTCCCAGGTAAATACTTTTTAAAAAAATAATAATAAAGGAGGTTCCACTTGCAACATGCTATTTTACACATTGACTGCTGAACCAGAGCCCATATATTCTAAGATGATTAATATAGTAATGCCAAAAAATGTGGAAGAGAGATAGAATACAGTAACATATCAAGAAGAAACTTTATAAAAAATATGATGTCCTTGCCAAAAACAGCACAGGGTGGTTTTATGTTCCACCAACCTTCCCAGACTCTCTGGGCTGAACATTAGGCTCCAGCTAAAAAGTATATGAAGAAGATTCTTCAGTGTTGAATTCCACAGAGCTTTGTGAAGGATTGTGGAGAAAGCAGGAAATGTGGTCTTGCCACTGGGAGTCAGGGACCACCCACTTTAGTTACCATTGTGGGCTGAATCTTGTAACCTGCTCTTGCAATTTCCTTTTCCTCTCACAGTATGGCTTGAGCTATGGTTGCATTGCCAAAAGACAGAGCAGCTAAGCTATAATCCCAAACCACCACCACCTTCAGACTTGATTTCATTCCTGATGCATGACAGAATTTATTTTATGAAATGTAAGTTTGGAGAGGGAATTAGAAATACATTCAGAAGTGAAATAAAGCCTTGGGTCTTTTGTGCTGTTAATTTACCCACCAGCTAAACTATTTTTACCATTTGTGCTCATTTAAAGCATATTTGCGGACTGTTTCTTTATATGTCTGTGTTTGCGTGAAGGTGCACCTGCATACATGAAGATTGAGTCATACAAAATTGCAAAAGAAAATGGTTAGCTAGTTTTATAAACCCAGATTTCTTTTGATTTTAAAAAATAAGAACATATTTATTTAACCCTTCAAAATAACACAGTGGCTCATTAACCATACCTACAATGTTACTGTTGAGAGAAAAATCTTCATCAGGGTCTAGTCCAAGCCGGAATAATAAAAATGGAGACTGCTTTAGAAAGAAGGTTGTCGTTTATTGAAGAGGAGAAAGATGGCTCTGGAAAAACTGACCACATGTAGGGTGGGTGGGTTTTTATACCTTCTGGGGCTCTTGAGATTGTTTCCTGTTCCTGTTTGAGGCTTTGTATTTCCTGTGTCATGTACTTTGACCTGAGTCTGAGTGTGCCCTTTTGGTATTGGTGGGTTAATCCTATTATGTCTCCTGTCCTTAGAATTTGGGTGGGGGTATGTAGATTTTAGGTATCTTTGTCTTCCTAATAGTTTCCTGGCTCCAACCTTCCTGAATGGATTATTACATGTGCATTTCTAAAAGCTGGCCTCTGCCTAGTTTCTGCTTGGGGGAGAAAGGCTGGGGCTGGTTTCTGTCTTTTTAAGATCTTCTCCATTATTCCTTTGGGGAAATATATTCTGCCTTTTTAATATTCCCTAAAATATTTCTTTCTCTGGATTCTTCTCACATTATTATAGGCCAAAGATAGGGTTTTGTTAAATATTCACCATGCTTTTATTATTTCTTCCTAGTAAAAAGTATGAAAACATGTAGCACCTGAGTATGTAGAAGTTCATTCACAGCTACAAAAGAAACTTCCATAGACAGTCTGAAAGTAAAACTGGAGGAGGAGAATTGAGTTGGCTGAATCACATAGACAAGAAACCGTAGGCCATTTGATAGGAGCTGGAGCAAGATGTTTCAGACACAGTAACGGTTGAGAAAAAAACTAAGCTTTTATATATATTAAGGTGACCAATCGTCCTCCTTTAGGGAGGACAGTCCTTCTTTTGTAAGTTCTGTCTTCTCTCGAAAAGTGTCCTCCTACATGTCCTCCTTTTCGATATTTGAAGACTAATCTGTAAATCTCCGTATTCGATCGATGCCAATCTGATCCGTTGCGTGTGATGTGATGTATTTGTATTTGACATGACGATTCATCAAGGCTCGGTACAGTGCAGCGAGATGTGATTATGAGACGCATGCGCTCCGCATAGGAGAATTGTTTTGAGAGAGTGCACCACGCGCAAGGGTGCGCCGTGCACAAGTGGCTTTGTTTACTTCTTACCGAAACACAACACAGCACAGACGCACGCATTAGACTCACTTCTTTCTCAGTGAATATTCAAGGATACACAGGTGAGCACAATAATTCATGTTTTATTAATTCATTATCTATTTAATAATTTCCAAATATGTATAATTTTATTTACAAGTTTATTCACTTATGTTATTGTTTCAGTTTTAATAATTAATTTTATTTATTCATAATGAATGTTCTTGCATTGTTCATGTAGCTCTATATTTTATTTTTAATTTTAAATTTCATTTAGGGATGGAAAAATCAAAAAAGAGGAAATGCCATTTCAATGATAAATTGAATAAGGAATTTCCATTCCTCATATCAAAGAAGGATAACATTGTTTTCTGCAATATTTACAGCGGAGAATTTTGTATTGCAGTTGGGGGAAGAGCAGCTATTACGAAACACTTGACCACCAAGAAACATAAGCAATCATCAGATGCATCTGCTTCCAGTTGTAAAGTAACAAGTTTTTTAAAAACTTCAAATTATTCTGAAGATGAAAAACAGTTAGCTGCAATGGAGGGAACATTTGCATTTCATACCATAATTCACAAAGTTTTCATAGTATGGATTGTACAACTAAATTATTGAAAAAGTTTCACGATGCTAAATTTTCATGCGCCAGGACAAAATGTGAAGCTATTATTAAATCAGTATTTAAAAATTACTGTGACAAAATACTTACAGAAGACTTGGAAACTGCAGCATTTGTAAAGGTTTTATCTGATGCATCCAATCATAATGAAACTGAATTGTATCCAATACTAGTAAGATATTTTAATGTTACCAAGGGCATTCAAGTAAAAATTTTAAATTTAGAATCCATTGAGGGAGAAACTGCTGAAATTTTGTCAAACCATCTATACAGATTAATAAATGAAAACAATTTGAAATCCAAAGTTGTTGCACTAACAGCTGATAATAGAAACACAAATTTTGGTGGGCGAAGATGCAAAGGAGTGAATAATGTGTATGTAAAATTACAAGATTTACTCCAAAAGAAAATACTAGGAATAGGTTGTAATGCACATATTTTGTCAAATGGAATCAACACGGTGTCATGTGCCATGCCAATTGATGTAGAACAGTGATGGCGAACCTTTTAGAGACTGAGTGCCCAAACTGCAACCCAAAACCCACTTATACATCGTTGAGTGCCGGATGGGTGGGCGTGGCCAATTGGGTGGGCATGGCTGCAGTGGTAATGGCAGGCTGGGTGGGACTAAAAAGTTCAATCAATCAATTCCAACTTTGCAAGAACTTTTTTTTTCCCACGACAAGTTGAAATTGACTGATTGAACCTTTTTTTTTTTTTGCACATGGCAGCGGAGGCCTAAAGCAAAAAGGTTTTATAAAACCCAGCTGAAGGCCTAGGACTGGGGCAACGACACGGGTGCCCACAGAGAGGGCTCTGAGTGCCGCCTCTGGTACCCGTGCCATAGGTTCGCCACCACTGATGTAGAATTAATAATAACTACAATTTATTTGTATTTTAATCGTTTTATTGTTCGTGTGGCTACTTTAAAACAATTTTGTGAAGAAGTGAATGTTCAATACAAAAAACTTTTCGGATATTCAAAAGTTAGATGGCTTGCTCTAACTTTTGCTATAGAGCCTGTTCTACGATTATTTGAGCCTCTCCGTTCATATTTTTTAAGTTTAGACAAATGTCCTAAAATCCTGGAATCGTTTTTCAATAATGAAATATCTGAGATATTAATGTATTTTGTACATAATCAAGCATCTATTTTTCATAAAATGATTCAAACGATTGAAGGTGAACACATTTCAGCTACAGAAGTTAGTCTTATTTTGAATGACTTTATCTTTCAATATAAAACTCGATTTGAAGAAAAATTTCTTCCTTTAGTTATAAGAAAATTGTCAGACTTAGAGGAATCAAATCTGGGCATAACGGAAAAGTTTATCAAAGAAGTGCAGAATTTTTACCAAACATGTTTTCAATATATCGAAGAATGGTCTGAAACAAACATCACAGGAAATAACAGTTTTCAATGGTGTTTTTTGACTTCATCGCAAGTATATTGGACAGATATTGAATCTTGTGTTGAGTTTTTATCTAAAGAAATGCCAGACATTAAAATAGACAATTGTCTCTTTGAAGAAATTAGAAGACTGAATGTATTTTTAAATTCTGAAAAATTAATACAATGGGAAAATTGATAAAAGATGGGTGGAAATATCCAGCCATTTCAAAAATGAACATATTCCATGTGAAAATTTATTTATTCTTGTTCAATTTACGTTGTGCTGCCCTGGAACTAATGCAGCAGTTGAAAGGGTTTTTTCAATTGCTAATGATTTTTGGAAAAGTGAGAAATCGAGATTGAATGTTGATACTCTAGCTGCAGCACTTGCCGTAAAATTCAATATGAAGGATATTNAAGATGATACATTGACAAAAAATATTCATTCAATGGAAAAGTACTCATTTAAATAATAATTAATAGGCATGTAAGCATAATTACAATATAAAATGTTATTGTTACAAATGTTTTTATTATGCATTTATCATATTATAGTGTATTCTGTATTATTGTTGCAATGAATAAAATGTTTCTTTTATTTACGATATTTTTTTTCCTCAATTTATTTGTGTCCTCCTTCTCATTGTAAAAAAGTTGGTCACCTTATATATACCATAGATGGCTACCAATGGGAATGGCTATTTATCCCAATTTATTCTATCTCTCATGTGTCCTCTTTATCCAGATAGGCTGCTATATTCTTTTCAATGCTACATGGGATGGCACTGTCTTCAATTGTCTTGAAACATCTTTTAGGCCTAAGTCTCTGCTTCTTTTTCTCCTTTAGGATGGTTTTTTCTTCTTTAGGATAAAAAAAACCATACAGAAAAATATAAATTTTGGGGAAAAAAAACTATAACAGGAATGATAGAAGAGTGATTATCACTAGTTGTACTGATCACTGCATCTTCAATAAGAGCAAGAGATCTTAGGAAATACAATATTTTACCTGTTTTACCACATGATCAAATTGTTTCCCAGTTTCTATATAGCAGTTATATAATTTTGAATGTCTTAAATCTTGTCGATATATAGATTTATTCTGGAAACATGAGAATGGGAATGCACAAGGTTATTTGCTTGAACAATTGAATGGCTTCTTACAATATTCTATTTTTAGCTACTTTGATTCATATTTAATATGAAATCATGTACAGGTAATCCTCCACTTATAACCACTCGCTTAGTGGATCCCAAAGGTACTTATAATACAGTTCCAAAGTTGAGATGGCCATACCCAGTGGTCATGTAATCACATGGGGGGCACTTGAAAAACAGGCCTGTATTTACAGCCATTTGCAACATCCTGTGGTCACATGGTCACATTTTACAATGTTTTTGCCCAAAATCAGCATTTACTTCCAGTTTTCAGCAAAAACGCTCACAGCGAACAATGGGTTCATTGCATTTGCTTTATGACTTTGGCATTCGCTTAACAACCACTACAAAAAGTGTCCTAAAATTGAGTTGAGTTATGACTGTAATAGGTCTATTATGGTCATAAGCTGAGGACTACCTGTAATATCATATGCACAGGACATCTGAGGTAGTTGGCAATTCAACAAATAAAACCATAAACCATAAGTAATAAATGTATTCAATGTAGCTTTTCCCTCCTTAATACCCCATGTTTAGTTGGAGCCCAAATAGAGGAAAATTATTGATTATAGTATTTAAAAATCTTCTTGAAGAGATCCATGGGTAACTAGTCATCATTTTTATTGCAATGTTACATGTTGGTTTTAAAGCCAAAGTAAATAGCAAATTCAAATTAATGACTTGTAACTATTATTTTCTGTCAGTTTTGTAAAACAGAAAATTGCATTATATCATACAGAGGAATGGATATATTTGACATTTTGCTAATAGAAGCATCATGCAAAAATCAAGATTTTGAGATTTCCATTTGGATTTTTAATTGGATGTGGTACTGTCATTGTTTGAAAATTTAGGATGATTAATGATAAGTGCACAATGCATAATGGTCTACTGTACACAGAAGTAATACAATTTGTTTTAGATACTCTGGTTAGAGAAAGGACAATAACTACATTTATTAGTGACTAGAAATCCCTTTTGACTTTTTAATGTGATTTATGGTTTTGATCATTAGAAAGGGTAGACTAGCTGTGAGTTAAGGGGGAGTGCAGAGAAGAAAGGGAGCGGCCCACGTACGATTAGACGTGCGAATCATATAACTAAAAATCTAAAAGAGTAGTAGTACATTCAGGGCAAGTGTGTCCGAGATTGTGATTTCATTTTATTTCAGAATGTCTGGCTTAGCTCAGTGCAACACTTGTTTTGCAGCTGTCTTTCACAGTACTCTTTTCAAACTTGGATACTGTCCTATTTGTAAACAAATCACTAGTCTACAAGGACAGATTACTTATGTAGGGTCTGTAATCTGTGCTCTTCAGGCAGAAATTAGGTGTCCAGTTCAGCCCTTCTGCTCTATTGAGCTGCCGTGCTATCAGCCCCCTCTACCACAAAGATCCTGCAGGAGAAGGGTGGTTTGGACAACCTTGGGGTCTGGCAGGGTGAGAGCTGTGAACCATAAACACAAACATTTTGCTGTGTCCCTGCATAATAGATACAGTGCCCTTGCTGACCTTAACAGGGACACTAAGGAGACAGGTCAAGATAATTGTGATCATGATATCTCAAATAAGCAGGGGATAGTGGTCTGAGATGAAGAACTTGTTTTGGACATGGGAAAGTGTTAATCAGGTATTACACATCAGTCATGCAAGAAGAGCAAGGCATCCAAAAAGAGAAGTCACCTTCTGGTTGGTGATTCAATTACAAGGGATGTAAATTTAGGAAAGGATACAGAGGTTTCGAAAGAGGACAGGTGTCTTCCAGGTGCTCCTGCCAGCAGGGACAAGAAGCGTATTTTTAAGATAGTCAAGAATGCCAGCAAGGACTGTGATGTGGATGCTATTGTACATCTTGGCACTAATGACCTGTCTCAAAAAGATGTACTCTCTGTGCAGAATGATTTCCAGAGCTTGGGGCAGGAACTTAGCAGGATAGGCTGTAGGTTTACTTTTTCAGAGGTTTTACCAGGGTATAAAGAACAAAATGGAAAGGCATATAATAGAATTCAATATGTGGCTAAAGGAAGGCTTTGGTTATATTAGTCACAATGTCTGCAGTTGGTCCAATGAAAAAGTGCACAAAAGAGACAGTTTGCATCCATCAAAGAAAGGGACTGAGTTACTTGGCAATAAATTCACAGTTTTTCTGAAGAAATATTTAAACTGAACAACGGGGACAGTGAGTTAATTGATACAGAACATTCCGTTGCTGATCAGGTGGCCACCAACTTGAAGTATATTAAACATAATACATTTGCTAATGCAAACAAACCGGGGAGATGGTTGGCCTACCAAATACGTAAGAGACAAAAAGCGAGGCTTATATCTAAAGTTTTGGTCAAAGATCGTGAAATTCACCAACATGAAATGATTAAAAAGGCATTTACTGAATTTTATTCGCATCT
>NW_015387700.1:418193-419214 GCF_001527695.2 Protobothrops mucrosquamatus
TATGATGAAAATAATAAAAATTTATACTTGAAAAAAAAAAAAAAGAACATTCCTGTTCCTGGCAATCTAAAAAATATACAGTTATCAGTGCATGTAACATAGATGTGTGTATGGACAAGAATATCAACCTTGCTGTCAAGCAAAATCAAGCTTTTAATAGTGAGTGCCATACCAAGTGCACTAATCAAACAGGTGGTAAGAAAATAGGGGAATCCAGGCACCACACAGGTTATGTAGAAAGTAAACACAGGGTCAGCCATAAAGGACTCAAATATCTATACACCAATGCACAGAGTATGAGCAATAAACAGGATGAATTAGAAATATACTCCCTAAATTTTTTTTAAATGGCAGAATAAATTTGTATTCAGGATATATGGAGAAAAAAGAATCCAAAACAACTACAATATACTTTTTATTCAAATAGACACAAATTGTGGTCCAGAATTGATATGATATGGATATCTCCTGAACTAAGTACAATTATACAAGAGATAGAATCTAATATATGGGCAGATCACAATCCAATAAAGATGACTTGGAGAGGAACTGAGAAAAAATTAAGATGGTCTATGAATAAATCTTTACTAAAGGAGAAAGAATTTATACAATAGCAATAAAGGAAATTGTTAAGTCCGGAGAATAATGGCGCTTGAGACGAATCATCTCCAACAAATCTTTATTGCTTGCTTCCATCTACGAACAACCAGAGCAGAGGCACGCAGGCCTCTATTTATACCCTCTGATCCCCGGGCAAGTTCAACCAATCATGAGGCGGGCTTTTCCCGCCTTGCGCATGCGCACAAGGCTGGCGCCGCTCAATCTGGTCCCGGGCAGCTTCTGCAAATGCCCGGGACTCTTGCAACGTCCCGAGCCTGCATCTTGCAGGCTCAGGACACAACACCCCTTTCCCCTGGATGAAATAAGATTGCGCCCACATGGACGCCATCCTATAGATGGTAATATAATTAATAATGAAATAAAGTTACACAATGTATAAGGTGTGGGACTGTTCCTTTGA
>NW_015387701.1:0-7500 GCF_001527695.2 Protobothrops mucrosquamatus
ACACAAAGGCTTTGCAAGGCTCAACGACAAAAGTAAGCCTTTCCCTTCTTTTGTTCTCTATTCTCCCTCGTAGGTTGGTTATTTTTTTATTGCCTTCCTTTTTTGGGGGGGAAACTATCCTATTCATCTGGCATTCCTCTTTCCATATGTGACTTTATTCTTCTTGAAAGACCTTCAGCAGAAGCCATTTGTGGCCCTTTCTTCTTTCTTAAGTTTATTTAAGGAAATATATGGAGGAGGGAGAGAGGCAGTTTGGTGTGTGGGAAGTCAGCCCCTCAGAGAAGGAAATATTAAAAGGGCAGAAAAATATATTTCCTCAAAGAATCTTAAAGAGGCAGAAAAGCATGTCCAGTTTTTCTTAATAGCCCCAAGTCTGCGTCCCCCATGCAGAAAACAGCTCTATAGAAATGCAGACCATTCAGGAAGGTTGAAGCTAAAAGATTAAGAAGACAAAGACACCTAAAATCTATATACCTCACTTACAGTCTAAGACGGGACATAATAGGATTAACCCACAGATGCCAAAGGGACACAGATCAAAATACATGACACAGGAAATACAAAGCCTCAAAAGAGGAACAGGAAACAACTCCGAACAAAAGGCTCCAGAGGGTATAAAAACCCACTCCCTACATGTGCTCAGCCCTTTTTTTCTCTCTTTTCTGCCTTAGCCATCTTTCTGTCTGGCTCTCCTCTTCAATAAACTGCAACCTTCTTTCTAAAGCAGTCGCCATGTTGTTTATCCCTGGCTTGGACTGAACCATGATGAAAATGAGGGATGTGAGTTCTAGTACAGACTTAGGGACAAACCAGCTTGGTGACCTTGGGCCAGTCACTCTCTCAGCCCTAGGAAAGGAGGAAAGGATAAACAGCTTCTGAAAATGTTGCCATGAAAACTGCAGGGACTTGTCCTGGTAACAACAACTCCTCCTCCTCCTCCTCCTCCTCCTTTCTAAACCCCACATTTTCTATTTAAAGAGTCCAGAGTGGTGCACAAAACCACCAAATCAAACTATCGTTAATTACTATTAAAATACCCACTCCAAATAGATGCTCTTACATATATAATTGCATTCACAATAGGCAGCCATTTTTTTTTGTTCCCGCAGAAATGTTATCCCACAACCACTCACATAAACGGACTGAACTTTATTTACTGCTTGAACTTTGCAACAAAGAGCCAGCCAACTTCTCCTGGGAGATAACTCAGTCCTGGCTAGGCGGGCCAATAGTTTGATGGCTTGCAAAGTCAGGCGAGCTGGACATTGAAGAACGAAATACATGTTTTTTCCATGCAGGTCTACCTTGTCATCAAGTCACGCCTGCCAGGTTGCAGACTTCACTGTGGACCAGCTGGAGATACTTTAGTTGTGATCTAATTCTGTTTTATTTTCATCAGAATTGCTTGGGACACAGGTGGCAAAAACCTTGTTCTTCCATGATGTCTTGTTGTCTTTCTCTGCCCGGGAAATGGTGGGAACTCTTTGTCATTGGCTAAAATGTTTCTTATCATTCTGGTTGTCCGAAGACTAAAATCTCCCCAAAGTCTGAAGAAGATATGTTGCTACGCATCATTCATCCCCACGTATCTGCCCTTATTTGGCCAAGTTCAGGACAAGAAAGGCACCATATTTGTACAAAAGTTAACTAACTTGTCATCGCTATTATTAAATTACTGTTCAGGGAGCCAACCCAGGCTTCTCTGAAATTAGTTGTCATAATACATAAAATGCTCTACTTTCACAAAAGAAGCTGCTTAACCCTTGGAATAAATATTATTATTCAGAGCTTATGGATTCTCGTTCCTATAATTTACTGTTTCCTGTTCTCCCTGCAGCTAGAAGATTGCTAGGCTTAAATCCTATTATCTGTCAGCTCTGAGCCTTTGAATTGGTTCTTTTTCCACAGAGGATCAGATCCGATGAAACCAGCTTTAACTCTGTGGCTTAAAAACTGAATTGCCACGATTTCGATCATCGTTACATTACCATTTTTATAGAAATGTAGAGAGGTTTTATTATACAATTGCATTTTTCTTTTAGCTTATCTTAATCTTTTTGCTCTCAGAGACGTAATGGATCCTGCATTTTGGACGCATTCTTTAAGTTAGCCCCATTTGAGGTAACTTGATTCAAAAAATGTTGCTTTACGATTGACGGTTTTACCCAGTTAAAGGTTACAAACAGACAGAAGAGTTCCAGTATTATATAGATCAGGGTTGTCAAACTGCCGGCCAGTGGGCCGGATGCGTCACGTGGAAGCCGCGCCCACCCCATTGCTGGCAATGGCAAAACAGTAGCAACACATCGCGCGACGTCATGTGACGTCGCGAGTTTGACATGTCTGATATAGATGTATCTGATGAAGGGAGCTGTAGTTTAAGAAAACAGATCTTTTGATAAAAATATATTAGTGGCGAATATCTTTGCTCTGAACTTTTCATTACCAGGCTAAGTAACATCTCTGCCAAATATATTACCTAGCCTGGTAATGAAACTTTGGAAACCAAACCACAAGCTGGGAGAACGAACCTTCACCCTCAAAAATGCATTAATCTGAGAAAGGGTTACCAGACGCCTTCTGATTTTTGGCTACTACAGACTAAAACAGTTCTCTTCCTATAATGTATACCCAGAAGAACAATTTAAAATTAGGCAATAATTCTTGAATGGAGCCTTTGTTTTGTATTTGTTGATGTACAAGTTTCACATCTGGTATGTGCACAAGAACTGGAATGCCTGCAAGGACTCTTGAATATGCTAATTCCCGGGCCCTATTTTCTACCAGAAGGAGATTTAGATTTTAGGACTGTTTTGTCTGCCCAATGGACATATTGTTCGAAAAGTCCCATGTTTTCTCTGTGTACATGACATATACTACTTCTACATGGGAAAAGAGAGAGAGCTGGACATATTTTGACTTGGGAGAAAATGTGAGATTGGGCTGTTGAAGGAAAAGTCTTCATCATGGTTCAGTCCAAGCCGGGAATAAACAACATGATGACTGCTTTAGAAAGAAGGTTGCAGTTTATTGAAGAGGAGAGTCAGACAGGAAGATGAGTCTGGAAGAAAAGAGTGAGCACATGTAGGGAATGGGTTTTTATACCCTCTGGAGCCTTTTGTTTGGAGTTGTTCCTGTGGCATGAACATTGACCTGAGTCCTCCGCCAACTTTCCTGTTGCTTACACAAACCTCCCCTGCCACCTTCCGCTGCCAATCCTTTGTCACCTGTCTCATGGAGAATGGAGAACACAGCAGCTCTGTGCAGGGATGCAGAGCAGAGAATAGCACTTGCTTGCTGCCCTGCATTGCCCCACGTCTCCGTTCTCCCTTCTGGAAATGGCAGCCCCATTTCTTGCCACTTTTCCTCTCGGTGCAGTTCCTCCTTCTTCCCGAAAGCATTTCTTTGCTAACCTGCTTTCCAGCTCTGGCGTGTTTCTCTTGTGCTGCAGGGAAACGGAGTTTGCGGGACTAAAAAAAGTTCAGTCAGATCTTCCAACTCCTTGTGAGATCTTTTTTTTCCCCGCAAGAAGTTGGAAGTCTGATTGAACTTTTTTTAGTATTCCATTGAAAAAAGGTGCCGGAACACCATTCCGTGCGTTCTATGTACACCCATACATATATAAAAATATAAATATTAATCACTGTCCATTTTGAATACATAACCGGAAGAGGAAATTTGAGAGTTTACGAAGCTGGAACAAAACTGTGGCTGAATTTGGATGTTCTGCTTCAGATACCACGAAGCCTCCTCCCAGAAGGTAACAAGGAAAACAGGTCATGGAGAGGATGTGCAGCATCCAAGACTATGTGACCACATAGTTTTCTACAAGCATTTACATGTCTTAAAATTCTCCCTCCGTTTCCTCATATTTAGTAAACATTCTGCCAAGATACACAAATGCATCTGGTTGCCCTAGTGACTGTCTCTCTCTCTGGGTATATGTGTGTGTGTGTATGTGTTTTGCATTCTTCACCACTATTTTCCCTGCCAACATTCCAGCCATTAACATATTTCTGTTATTCTGGTGCAAACCTTTAAACACTCCTTCTAACATTTCTTCCCTTCTGTTACATCCCAAACCATTTCATCACCTTTATCTCATAAAAGAGCTGAGGCACATCATTCAAGGGTATATGTGTGTGTGTGTGTATGTGTGTGTGTGTGTGTGTTTCCCTCCCATTTCCCAGGAATTTACATTCAGTTAGTGAGGCTGATGCCCAGCTCACAGCACACTGTTTAAAGTTTTGAAGATCTGGTGGGATTTCCAAGGAAAAGGCAAATTTTGTTAGTTTGGTCCAGGGGTTCTCATCTGGCTAGCTGTGTTTTGCAGGAGGGAAGGCAATAGCTGTCTATCAGGGATTTCATAGAATCATAGAATCCTAAAGCGAGAAGGTACTTTGGAGGTCTTCTAGTCCAACCCCCTGCCCAACACAGGAGATCTTATACCCGTGGTGGCGAAACTATGGCACGCGTGCCACAGGTGGCATGCAGAGCCCTCTCTGTGGGCACGTGTGCCATCGCCCCAGTCCTAGGCCTTCAGCTGGGTTTTATAAAACCTTTTCGCTTTAAGCCTCCGCCACCGTGTACAAAAAAAAAAAGTTCAATCAATCAATTTCAACTTCTTGCAGGGAAAAAAAAAGATCTCTTGCAAAGTTGGAATTGATTGATTGAACTTTTTGGTCCCACCCAGTCTGCCATTACCACCGAAGCCATGCCCACCCAATGGGTCATGCCCACCCAATGGGCCACGGCCACCCGGCACCCGATGGTACATAAGTGGGTTTTGGATTGCAGTTTGGGCACTCGGTCTCTAAAAGGTTTGCCATCACTGTCTTATATCATCCTGGAAAAATGGTTCTCCAATCTTTTCTTGAAGACCTCCAGCAATGGAGCACCCACAACTCCAGGAGGCAAGCTGTTCCACTGATTAATTGTTATTACTGTCAGGAAATCTCTCCTTATTTCCAGATTTAAGCTTCCTTTGGTGAGCTTCCACCCATTGCTTCTTGTTTGGTAAGGCCACACTTGGAATACTGCATCCAGTTTTGGTCACCACGATGTAAAAAAGATGCTGAGACTCTAGAAAGAGTACAGAGAAGAGCAGCAAAGATGATTAGGGGACTGGAGGCTAAAGCATATAAGGAACGGTTGCTGGAATTGGATATGTCTAGTTTAACGAAGAGAAGGACGAGGGGGGACATGATAGCAGTGTTCCAATATCTCAGGGGCTGCCACAAAGAAGAGGGAGTCAGGCTATTCTCCAAAGCGCCTGAAGGCAGGACAAGAAGCAATGGGTGGAAACTAACCAAAGAGAGAAGCAACTTAGAACTAAGGAGAAACTTCCTGACAGAACAATTAACCAGTGGAACAACCTGCCTCCAGAAGCGGTGAATGCGCCAACACTGCAAGTTTTAAAGAAGAAACTGGACAGCCATTTGTCCGAAATGGTATAGGGTTTCCTGCCTCAGCAGGAGGTTTGACTAGATGACCTCCGAGGTCCCTTCCAACTTTATTATTATTATTATCATCATCATCATCATCATCATCATCATCATCATCATCATCATCATCATTATTATTAATTTTCCCCAAACATGGTATTTTTCAGACAATATATCCACGATGGCCAAGAATATCAAAATGATGGTTACAACTGCAATCCAACCCTGTCTCTTTTTATATAAATGCAATGTTGATGTACCTATGAAAGGGGATGGACCTTGATCATGCAGCTGATTTTTTTTAAAACCCCTCTTGAACAGCAATAGCACTTAGATCAGGGGTCTTCAAACTTGGCCCTTTTATGACTTGTGGACTTCAACTCCCAGAATTCCTCAGCCAGCGTGCCTGGCTGAGGAATTCTGGGAGTTGAAGTCCACAAGTCATAAAAGGGCTAAGTTTGAAGACTCCTGACTTAGACTTATATATTGCTTTACAGCCCTCTCTAAGCAATTTACAGAGTCAGCATATTGCCCCCAACAATCTGGGTCCTCATTTTACCAAAACTCAGAAGGATGGAAGGCTGAGTCAACTTTGAGCCAGTGAGGATCGAACTCCTGGCAGTGGGCAGAATTAGCCTGCAATAAGGCATTCTAACCACTGCGCCACCATGGCTCAATGACAGAAGACAGAAAACACATCTGTCTTTAATGTAAAGATGTCAATCCCCTTCCCAAATCTCTTCTCCAGTGTGGTCATTGTTATTGTTATGGATTCTGTCTGCTGAAACCCACATTTCTGGAAAACCTCAAGGTTGAGGGAGCCTCTCCTTCTTTGCAGATTGTATTATGGTAGAACTTCTGATGAATTCCTAAAGATGGATTATAAATCCAGGGCTTTTTTTGACATAGAACGCCCAGAACGGAGTTCCGGCACCTTTTTTGGATGGAACCTTGTAAGGTAGGCAAGGCAGGTTGTATGACGTGTGTGAGTTCCGGCACCTTTTTTTTTTTTAAAGAAAAAAAGCACTGTATAAATCTATGCAGAGGTCTACCTTTTTGGCAGGTCTACATTTTTGCTTCACTTCAGGGTACCCTATGTAAGTTTGGGGCTCCCTCAATCTTCCTCTATTAGGTGGTGGCTGTCTCAAATAAAAACAGACAGATTAGATCAGGGGGTAGAATTAAGGCTTCTCAAATAATGCATCTCATCAGGATAAAAGTTCAGTCAACAGTGACAGAAGCAGAAAGCTGAAATAGGCTGTTTGTCCTCCAAAGTCTAGCAATGGGAAAACTGTCAAAAAAATGGTTGATGGTGATGGATTTCAGGGCCAGATCCCACAAAATCCAAATTGTAGAAGAGGGGAACTGCTGCTGTCATCAAATTCACAACTACTGCAAATAAATTGGAGGTTTAAATCCAGATTCCAAGTCAGGGACAAAGAAGCAAGGATCCTTCTAAAGAACACTACATGGTGATGGTCCATCACACATCCAGAGAGGGCAACGTTTCTAACACTAGATAAATTGTCAAGCATGTATAAAGGTTCTTCCAATGAATGTTGGAAATATAAATGTAAAGAAGTGTTGGAAGAAAAGTCTTCATCGTGGTTCAGTCCAAGCCAGGGATAAACAACTTGGCGACTGCTTTTAGAAAGAAGGTTGCAGTTTATTGAAGAGGAGAGCCAGACCGAAAGATGGATCTGGCAGAAAAGAGAGAAAAGGGACTGAGCACATGTAGGGAGTGGGTTTTTATACCCTCTGGAGCCTTTTGTTTGGAGTTGTCCCGTGGCATGAACTTTGACCTGAGTCTGAGTGTGCCTTTCTGGTATTATTACCTTATTCTACTGCACCAAGAAGAGTTGGAAGTCAATGCTTTTCTTCTTCTTTTCACCTTTACTCTACATTTTTTCAACTTTCCCTTCTCCTCCCTGGTTTTCCCATCATTTTCCATTTTTCTTTGTATTTCTGTATAGGCAGTCCTCGACTTACAGCAGTTTGTTTAGTGATGGTTCAAAGTTACAACGGCACTGAAAAATGTGACTTACGACTGTTTTTC
>NW_015387701.1:9784-13520 GCF_001527695.2 Protobothrops mucrosquamatus
GTTTTGTCTTTGAAATCTTTGCTTCACGACCTCTTTAGCTTCTCCTTTTTCCACATCAATTATTTTTTTCTTGTTGCCCTTTCTACTTTTGGCAACATATTCCACAGCCACCTACAGCCAACTGGGGAGGATGATGTTGTTCCTTGCATAATTGATGGCTGACAGCATTTTGGGACCTACCCGGATTCTTCTGAAGTTTCAAGAAGCCAAATGTTTTCAGAACAAATTATACAAGTAAAGATTTTTGTTTTAATTTCATGTTAATCTTGATTTTTTTGTGATAAAGTCCAACTCTTGGGATACTTTAATCCATGGTCTCTGTATCTTACAGGATAAACTGTATGACAGAACAATTACTCCAGAAAAGTCTGGAATTACTCAGAAATAAAACTGTACTGTATAGCCTGGAAAAGTATGCTGTAAAGCCACTGTGATTCCACCTGGATTTTTTTTTAAGCATTAAATAAATTACAGGTAGTCTTCGATTTACGACCATAATGGAACCTGCCCATTACAGTCAGTCAGGATGGTTGTAAAGAGGGGGTCACCCCTGTGACCGATCTGATTTTACCACCTTTTCTGCGACAGTCGGTAAGTGGCCACTGCTGTCAGAAAGTGACCGCGATGGTTATAAAGCAGTCCCATTGTCACTATTGTCATTATCAGAAGTAAATGCTGATTTTTTTAAACAAAAATATTGAAAAACATAGTCATGTAATCACGGGATGCTGCAAAGTCAGTTGCCGAGCACCTGACATGCAGTTACACAACTGTAGGGGAAACCAACCGCTAGAACAAGCCAAGGAGAGAAGCAACCTGGAACTAAGGAGAAACTTCCTAACAGTGAGGACAATTAACCAGTGAAATCGTGCCTTCAGAAATCGTGGGTGCTCCATCACCGGAGAGAGTGGACAGCCACTTGTCTGAAATAGCATAGGGCAGTGATGGTGAACCTTTTAGACACTGTGCCCAAAAAACACCCCTGCACCCACCCCACTCCGCTCTGCCCCCTTCCCCACCCTGCCCCTGCCCCCCTTCGTCCACCCTCAGGGCCACCCACCGCCTCCACGGCCTGCCGCAGCAGATTTCCCAGCAGCACCATGGTGGCCACGCCCTCCGCCCGTGCAGAGTCTTGTCCCTGCTTCCCAGCTGCCATGTCTTTGGCTGCGCTGCTCCATGTGAGCCATGCCTGGGGGCGACTCTTCTCCAGGGATCTGCTGGTGAGAAGGGGGCACGGGGGAGGTGGGGCTGGTGCGATGGCGCGCATGCCCAGAGAGGGCTTGAGCAGCTCCATTTACATGAGCAGCATGCACACGTGCCTGCCGCTCACTTAAACGGAACGCATGCACACTTGCTCGCCCGCTGCACGTGCGCGCACTTGCCCGCCATTTCCACGGCCTGATTGCAAATCCCTCAAGGCCCATTAGTTGGCTGGAGCCCACAAGTTGGGGATCCCTGGACTAGAAGACCTCCAAGGTCTCTTCCAGCTCTATTCTGAATCGAATTTAATTGAACCTCAGAACCACGTTGTAAGTACCTTTGGGGCTGTCTGTCATAACTTTGAATGGTCACTAAGTGATCAGTCGTAAGTTGAGGATTACCTCTAATGGAGGATTTACAGGATTAGCTAAATTAATAGAAGATGAGAGCTAGTTTGGCTTAGTGATTAAGACACCAGGCTAAAAATCTGGAGACTCCAAGTTCTAGTCCCACCTTAGGCCTGAAAGCCAGCTGGGTAGTGTTAAGCCAGTCCCTCTCTCTCACCCCACAACAGCAGGATATAGGGTGACAAACTGGTCAGTCAATTCCTGTCACAACCAATAGATCATCACTTGGTTGATGCAAAAAAAAATTGGATCCTGCACTTGCAGGGAAATGCTAGGATTTTTTTTTAAAAAAAAACAAATTAATGGAAGAAAGTTGTGTCAAACATCCTTTTACTCGTTTCCTGATGTTCAGATGAGAAGGCAGGGCTTAGTGCTGCTGAAACAGCTCGACAAAAGAGACTTCTCTGCAATCCTTGTTGAGGCCAACAATTTGAAAGTGTTTAATTTTTCTCAGTCCCTTTTCCTGATCAACCAACTTGCAAGTCATTCCTCTTCTCACATCCATACCTCTCTCTGTGACCTTTCCAAATTCCTCGGCAAAAAGATGTTTGACATCCCGGCCTCTTCCAGTTGGCCTCTTCCACCTCGTTTATCAGAAAAGCTGTGGATTTCTCCACCACGCTGAAAAGTGATTTAAAAAAGCAGGCCGGGTTTAGATAAAAGGAGCCTGTTTTGTGTTCTTTTCAAACTCAGGCAGCACCACGGCATTCCAGAGAGGCGAGCGGAGATACAGAACTGTTGATCCTTCAGATGCCTGTGAAAATGTCCAGAAAATTTCATTCAGCTGTTAGCCTTAAAGGAACCTTCATCCTCAATCAAGAAGTTGCTTGTTCACCTTCAACACCAGCCAGCCAAGGAAAAATGTGGAGATTAGAAAAAAAAAAAAGAAAAAGAAAAACTCAGATTGGGCAGTTTTTCAAATGGGGAATGCTTTTTTTTTTAGGTGCTTTTTCAGGAGGCAACTGGATTTTCTTGTTTTCCACTTATTCTATATTCCAGTGGTGGCGAACCTATGGCACGGGTGCCAGAGGTGGCACTCAGAGCCCTCTCTGTGGGCACATGCACCGTCGCCCCAGTCCTAGGCCTTCAGCTGGGTTTTATAAAACCTTTTCGCTTTAAGCTTCCACCGCCATGTGCAAAAAAAAAAAAAAAGGTTCAATCAGTCAATTTCAACTTATCGTGGGAAAAAAAACGTTCTTGCAAAGTTGGAATTGATTGATTGAACTTTTTAGTCCCACCCAGTCTGCCGTTACTACCGCAGCCACGCCCACCCAATGGGCCATGCCCACCCAATTGGCCACACCCAGCCAATGGGCCACACCCACCCGGCACTCGACGATGCATAAGTGGGTTTTGGGTTGCAGTTTGGGCACTCAGTCTCTAAAAGGTTCGCCATCACTGCTATATTCCATTCCTGCCATAGAATAGAATAGAGCTGGAAGGGACCTTGGAGGTCTTCTAGTCCAGCCCCCTGCTCAAGTTTCACTTCTCATCCAAGAAGCTTCTTCAGCTCTGACTGGATGGTGGGGAATGGAAGGAGTTCGCCAGAGTAGCGAGCACGTGGCGTTTGGCAGCAACAGGCCAAGAAGTGAGCAAGCAAGCGGCATTGGCCCTCTGGGGATGCCCTGGAGATGGTGAGGGACTGGCCCTGGCCACGCTCACCCAGTCTGCCGTGACCACTGCAGCCACACCCACCCAGTGGGCCATGCCCCCTCCCCGAGAGCATCACAATGCTGATGCAGCCCTGGCACTTTGCAATAAATAAGTGGGTTTTGGGTTGCAGTTTGGGCACTCGGTCTCTAAAAGGTTCATCATCACTGGATTAGGTGAAACCTGGCTCAAAAACAGTAACTGTGAGAGGGACCTTGGAGTCCTAGTGGACGATCACTTAAACATGAGCTAGCCGTGTGTGGCAGCAGCCGAAACAGCTAATAGAATCCTTGGTTGTAAAAACAGAGACATAGAATCAAAATCACGTGAAGTATTAACACTGCTTTATAAAGCTTTAGTAAGGCCATACCTGGAATACCTCATCCAGTTTTGGTCACCACATTACAAAAAAGATAATAATAATAATAATAATAATAATAATAATAATAATAATAATAATAATAATAATAATAATAATA
>NW_015387701.1:13726-17201 GCF_001527695.2 Protobothrops mucrosquamatus
AAAACTTCCAGTGTTGGAGCATTCACCGCTTCTGGAGGCAGGTTGTTCCACTGGTTAATTGTTCTAACTGTCAGGAAGTTTCTCCTTAGTTCTAAGTTGCTTCTCTCCTTGATCAGTTTCCATCCATTGCTTCTTGTCCTGCCTTCAGGCGCCTTGGAGAATAGCTTGACTCCCTCTTCTTTGTGGCAGCCCCTGAGATTGTTGAGGCTTTGGAAAAAGTGCGAAGAGGAGCAGCTAAGATGATTAAAGGCCTGGAGACTAAAACATGTGAAAAAGGGTTGCAGGATTTGGGTTTGGCTAGTCTAGAGAAAAGAAGGACTAGAGGTGAAATGATAGCAGTATTCTGGTATTTGAGGGGCTGCCACAAAAAAGAGGAGGGGTCAACTTATTTTCCAAAGCACCAGAAGGCAAGATAAGAAACAATGGATGGAAACTAATCAAGGAGAGAAGCAACCTGGAATTAAGGAGAAACTTCTGTTGGAAGAAAAGTCTTCATCATGGTCCAGTCCAAGCCGGGGATAAACAACATGGTGACTGCTTTAGAAAGAAGGTTGCAGTTTATTGAAGAGCCAGACAGAAAGATGGTTCTGGCAGGAAAGAAGAGAGAAAAAAGGGCTGAGCACATGTGGGGAGTGGGTTTTTATACCCTCTGGAGCCTTTTGTTTGGAGTTGCTTCCTGTTCCTGTGGCATGAACTTTGACCTGAGTCTGAGTGTGCCTTTCTGGTATTCTGATGGTGATGGGTTAATCTTATTATGTCCAAAAGGTCACATCCTGCTTCCCTGGTGCTGGGGCTAATGACTCCTAGAGTTTGGGTGAGGTATGCAGATTTTAGGTGTCTTTGTCTTCTTAATCTCCTAGCTTCAACCTTCCTGATGGTTTACATCTGCATTTGTACAGAGGTGACTTCTGCTTGGGGAGGGGAGACTTGGGGCTATTAAGAAAACTGGGCATGCTTTCCTGCCTCTTTAAGATCCTTGGAGGAAATATATTTTTCTGCCCTTTTAATATTTCCTTCTCTGGGGGGGGGTGACTTCCCACACTTCCTAACAGTGAGAACAATTAACCAGTGGAACAGCTAGCCCAAAATTTCAGCTGCTAAGCGAGGCATTTGTTAAATGAGTTTTGCCCCATTTTACGACCATTCCAGCCACAGTCGTTAAGTGAATCTCTGCAGTTAAACTAGTAGCACGGTTGTTAAGTGAATCTGTCTCCCCCATTGACTTTGGTCACAAAACGTGATCACACAACCCTGGGACGCTAAATAAATAAATAAATAAATGCCAGTTGCCAAACTTCCGAAGGGACTCTGCAATGGTCACGTTTGTGAAAAAGTCACTTTTTCCAGGGCTGTTGTAACTTTGAACACTCACTAAATGAACTGTGGTAAGGCGAGGACTAGTTGTTTTGGGCGCACCAGAAAATGGGTTCATGCAGTAACCAAGAGAAGGACAAGGGGGTACATGATAGCAGTGTTCCAATATCTCAGGGGCTGCCACAGAGAAGAGGGAGTCAAGCTATTCTCCAAAGCGCCTGAAGGCAGGACAAGAAGCAACGGGTGGAAACTAATAATAATAATAATAATAATAATAATAATAATAATAATAATAATAATAATAATTTAATTTATATACCGCCCTTCTCCCGCAGGACTCAGGGCGGTGCACAGCATATTAAAACAAGTACAAGTACAAAAACAAAAAATCAAGGAGAGAAGCAACCTAGAACTAAGGAGAAACTTCCTGACAGAACAATTAACCAGTGGAACAACCTGCCTCCAGAAGCGGTGAATGCGCCAACACTGGAAGTTTTTAAGAAGAAACTGGACAGCCTTTTGTCTGAAATGGTATAGGGTTACCTGCCTGAGCAGGGGGTTGGACTTGATGACCTCCAAGGTTCCTTCCAACTTTATTATTATTATTATTATTATTATTATTATTATTATTATTATTATTATTGTTGTTGTTGTTGTTGTTGTTGTTGTTGTTATTATTATTATTATTATTATTATTATTATTATTATTATTATTATTATTATTATTATCTTGCACAAACTCTGCAATTGTGGCAGTCTTGAGTAACTCCGAAGACGTTCCCTGGAGATGCTCTCCTATCTTACAGGAGGAAGTTGCACACGGCTCCTTCAAAGAAAAGCAACCCCCCCAGGAAATTCCCTGAACATAAAATAATAATAATAATAATTGGGCAACAGCTGCTTCGCAGCTTAAAATGCAGCTTTGCTGGACCGGTTGTGAGTGTGACCCACAGAGGGAGCCTCTCCTGCCTTGGAAGTTTCTCCCGGTTCATGTGCTTCATCTATGCTTCCTCTCTCCCTTCCTTGGGTCTCCGCCAGCCATGATGGTAACTGCGTAGCCTCCTGGGTTGAGTATCAGTCAACATCAGTCTGGCTCCAATTCCTAACTCTTGGACAGACTCAGGCTATGACCGGTCCCAAAGGCCCAAGCCAGGAATGCTGGCTTAAAAGTCCATTCCCCCCACGGTGGGGGTATCCCCCAAAAGGAGAACGCAGCAGCCTCAGATAGTATCAGACAGCTAGTCGAGACCAATAAAAGATGAGTCTTCTCTTCGTGTTCTCCCAAGATGAGGCTCTCTGAGGGACACGGCTGGCCTTCCAAGAAGCTGACGATGAGTAAGGGAAAGGTCACTCGGCCACAACCGTCTCTGGACAAACAGAAAACAGCCTGCCTCCATGTCACCTGGTGGCCTTGCCGTTGCCACAGAAACAGACTTGGAAACCGGTGGGCTTTGGCTGCTGACATTTCAACTGTGGGGGGTCCCCTCGACCCAAAGCTGTCTTTGTTGAGGGTCCTCTTGCATCCTTGCTTCTTCTGGATGAAATATATTTAATCATATCTACACGCAGTCCTCGACTTACAACAGTTCACGTAGGCGTCGTTCGAAGTTACAACGGCGCCGGAAAAAGTGACTTACAGTATGGCCGTTTTTCACACTTATGGCCATTGCAGCATTCCCCACAGTCACGTGGTCAAAACTCAGATGCTTGAGTTTTGATTTATTGATTAACCCAGGCAATATATATATATATAATGGTTTTGATTTATTAAAGGGGATATTGTGTTATTAAGTAGATGATTTAATATGATGGGAAATAGATAACTCTTAGGAAATAGAACAAGATTATATTCAAATAGACAAAATATGTATTTTGGATATTATAGTTTGCTATGAAGTGAGATAAAGGAAATTTTGGTTACCCAAAGTCTGAAAATTATAAATATCAAAGTTTAAATTGGAATATTGGCAAGAAATTAAAAATTGACTAAAATCAATAACAGGATACAGATTGTTTATGAAGATTGAATGTAATTAAGATATGTATAAGCTAAAAATTTATCGATAAATGTAATAATGATGTTATTGAGTTGATATAATTAGAAATGTACTAACCTGAATATGAGACAGTAAATATTAAGGCAGTGGTTCTCAACCTTTTT
>NW_015387701.1:19171-22948 GCF_001527695.2 Protobothrops mucrosquamatus
AAGTCAATGGGGAATTCGGGTTCATTTAACAACAGTGTTACTAGCTTAACAACTGCAGTGATTCACTTAACAACAGTGGCAAGAAAAGTTGTAAAATGGGGCAAAATTCCGCTAACACTCACCTGTCTTCTTAGCCACAGAAAAATTGGGCTCAGTTGTGGTTGTAAGTTGAGGATTACCTGTTTGTTTTTAAACGTTGTATAACCCACACTTTAGTTCCTGTTAACAATCGCAAAGGAGGGTGGGTGGGATGGCAGAGGGGAACAATTCAAATGTTTTTTTTAAAAGTAGTTAAGTGAGTCTTGCTTCATTTTACAACCTTTTTGCTGTGCTTGTTAAGTCAATCACACAGTTGTTAAGCAAATTTGACTTACCCAATTGATATTTGCTTATTGGCAGCCGGCTGGGAAAGTCACAAAAGACGATCACATGACCTCGGGGCACCACAACTGTAATAAATACATGCCAGTTACCAAGCATTTGAATTTTGACCGTAGGGATGTGCAATGCTCATTGGCGCAAGGACTGATTATGTCACTTTTCTCAGCACTGACGCAATTTTGCGAATGTAAGTAAATATACGTGTCCAAGGATAATGTCCAATCTGGGTCGGTCGCTGGGACCAAAGATTTATTTTTCCAAGCTTTCGGTCTCAGTGCCCATTCTCAGGGATTGGAACTTCTCTCTCTCCAGAATGTGTGTGACAAGAAGTTAACAGCTAAAAGCCACACACAACTAGGCACCATATAAAGAACTAAGGAGAAACTTCCTGACAGTGAGAACAATTAACCAGTGGAACAACCTGCCTCCAGAAGTGGTGAATGCTCCAACACTGGAAGTTTTTAAGAAGAGACTGGACAGCCTTTTGTCCGAAATGGTATAGGGTTACCTACCTGAGCAGGGGGTTGGACTAGATGACCTCCAAGGTCCCTTCCAACATCATCATCATCATCATCATCATCATCATCATCATCATCATCATCATCATCATCATCATTATTATTATTATTATTAAATACAACATGTAGAGTAGCCCAGTGCACACATTCTGGAGACAGAGGAGTTCCCCACAGATGTGATCCAGCATGAAGCCCAAAATTCGGAAGAACAAACTTTTGGTCCTGGTGACCAACTTAGATTGGATCTTGTTGTAACGTTGAACGGGTCACTAAATGAACGGTCAACTCAAGAACTACTTGTGGAGATGAGCATGGTCTATGAAAGCTTGCAAGTTGGAATGTAAGAAGAGCGGAGAGCATGAATAAAAGAATAAAAAGACAGGAAACAAGATAGATAGATAGATAGATAGATAGATAGATAGATAGATAGATAGATAGATAGATAGATAGATAGATAGATAGATAGATAGATAGATAACCTTTATTGTCATTTTTTACTGTGCACACAATGGCACACATTAAAAATGAAATTTAGTTGCTTGCTCTCAAAGTGTACACATATATAACACACATTTAAACATACTATATACAACATATGTACAGACCTACACCCTTACATATAAATAATATAAATATTGATCACTGTCCATCTTGAATACATAACGGAAGGAGCAAGCATTAGGGTTCACAAGGTTAATACTGTATGGAACAAAACTGTGACTGAATCTGGATGTCCTGCTACCGATACCACGGAGCCTCCTCCCAGAAGGTAACAAAGAAAACAGGTCATGAAGAGGATGCGTAGTGTCCCAGATAATCTTACGGATCCTGCTCAAGCAACCCTTATGTGCTTCGTCCTGGATGGGAGGGAGGGAACTGCCAATCATCTTTTCAGCCATCCTCACCACTCTCTGCACCGCCTTCCTGTCTGAAGCAGGGATGCTTCCAAACCAGACTGTGATGCTGTATGACAGGATGCTCTCGATCGTCCCTCTGTAGAAAGTGGTCAGGACAGGGGAAGGAAGATGTGCTTTTCTCATGCGACGCAGAAAATGCAGGCGCTGCTGTGCCCACTTCACCAGTGTCTTGCTGTTGAGCGACCAAGCCAGCCTATTTGTTAACTGCACACCCAGGAATTTGATGCTGGTAACCATCTCCACAGGTGACTCATTAATGCACAGAGAAGTGTGGTTGTGCCTGCCTTTTCTTTGGTTTATCCAATGTTTAAAACTAGGCTGTTTTTGTTATACTAGTTCGCCAAACCCTCAACCTCCTTGCGGTAAGCACCCTCATTGTCATCTTGAATAAGGCCCACTACTATTGGGCGGACAGTTTATGGGTCTGAGAAGTAAGGAGAAAGTTGTCATAGATCCGAATGAAGCGTGTCTGTTCTTTGAGGCATGATCACCAGCAGGAAGAGTGAAGAGGCAGGAAAGTAAATGAGAAAGCTGCTTGATACCAAATGAAAACTGCCGAGGATCAATTCAAATTGTAGCAGGATATGAATTCAATAGATCAAAGAACTACTTTCAGAGAAGTACACAGAACAGAGTTTCTCAGCCTTAACAACTTTATGATGCATGGACTCCAACTCCCAGAATCCTCCAGTCAGCTTTTAGATAGACCACATAGGTAGAGACAGAGATAAAATCTGTCTGTATGGTTACTAAGATAGATAATGTGGGCTGAATCCAAAACTGGGGGACTGGTATGAAAATAGAATCAGAATAACAGAGTGGGAAGGGACCTTGTAGGTCATCTAGTCCAACCCCCCCCCGCCGCCCTAGCAGCAGACCCTACACCATTTCTAACAGATGGCAGTCCAGTCTCTTCTTGAAAGCTTCCAGTGATGAAACTCCCACAACATCTGGAGGCAAAATTTCTCATTATCTCCAGGTTGAATCTCTCCTTGATCAAATTTCCATCTGTTATTCCTTGTCTGGCCTTCAGGTGCTTTGGAATATAGGTTGACCCCCTCCTCTCTGTGACAGCCCCTCAAATATTGGAAGACTGCTATCATGTCTCCCCTGGTCCTTCTCTTCACTAGACTAGCCATGCCCAGTTCCTGTAACCATTCTTCATATGTTTTAACCTCCAGTCCCCTAATCATCTTTGTTGCTCTTCTCTGCACTCTTTCTAGAGTCTCAACATCTTTTTTTATAGTGCGGAGACCAAAACTGGTTGCAGTACTCTAAGTATGGTTTTACTAAGGCTTTACAGAGTGGTATTAGTACCACACGTGATCTTGATTGAATCACTCTGTCAATGCAACTTAAGATTGCATTGGCTTTTTTGGCTGCCACTGCACACTATTGTTGTTGATGTTGTTGTTGTTAGTTGCAAAGTCGTGTCTGACCCATCATGACCCCATGGACAATGTTCCTCCAGGCCTTCCTGTCCTCTACCATCTTCTGGAGTCCATTTAAGCTCACGCCTACTGCTTCAGTGACTCCATCCAGCCACCTCATTCTCTGTCGTCCGCCTGCACACTATTAGCTCCTATTTAATTGATTGTCCACTAAAGAAGGGTGTTGAGACTCTTTGGTTATAAAGAAAGAACGAACGTGGATCAAATTGCAAAATAAATACTCAGCAGGAATGGAAACAAGCTTGAGAACATCTTGAGTAGATGAAGGGGAAAAGAGAGAGGGGGTTAGGTTTAAAAAGCAAAAGGCAAATTAGGAAGCAACAAATGGAGGCAGTTGAACTTCAAAGGACAGGTCGGTAGGAAAGACTGAGTGAGTTAAGTTGGCATATATTGGTTTAATTGTGTTTCTTCTTCTTTGTCTTATCTTAATAATAATAATAATAATAATAATAATAATAATAATAATAATAATAATAATAATAATAATAATAATAATAATAATAATAATAA
>NW_015387701.1:23427-26389 GCF_001527695.2 Protobothrops mucrosquamatus
TAATAATAATAATAATAATAATAATAATAATAATAATAATAATAATAATAATAATAATAATAATAATAATAATAATAATAATAAAAAGTTGGAAGGGACCTTGGAGACCATCCAGTCCAACCCCCTGCTCAGGCAGGAAACCCTACACCATTTCGGACAAATGGCTGTCCAGTCTCTTCTTAAAAACTTCCAGTGTTGGAGCATTCACCGCTTTTGGAGGCAGGTTGTTCCACTGGTTAATTGCCAAGCGTCTGAATTTTGATCACGTGACGATGGATAAGCTGCACCAGTCACATTTTTCAGTGCCGTTGTAACCATCATGAAGTGAACCGTTGTAATTCGAGGACTACCTGTACTTTTATCGTAAAGTTATATGTAATAATGGAGTCTTACAAGGCTGAATGTGCTTCTCCTCTTTCTCCATTTATTTTGTGTGAACTAAGGAGAGACTTGTCTAAGATGGTCTTTTTCAAAGTACTTTCTTGGCCGGGGTTCAAGTCCCTCTTATCTGACCACTGACTTGGTAGTAGATCTTCTTCCTGACCTTCAAGGCAGTTCCCTCTTCCTTCTATTCCCTTTGACCACATGATTCTTTGCTTTAAAAATATAAGGTATGAATCAAGAACAAAAAGTAGGTGTCAGGCCCCATGGGCTCGACATTCAAGGGAGGGGGGGAAGCAGCAACGCATGGAACACCGCTGAAAGCAGCACCACCGATGAACGCAGCACCGCCGAACAGCTGGGAGGCCTGTTGGGCCGATTCCATTGCACCAATCAGCTGGCAGCCCCGTATAGCCTCCATACTGCCGGCAACCATCCGCAGCATGACCGCAGCACCGCTGGAGAGCTGGGAGGCCTCCGATTGGCTGGGGGTGGCAAGGCAGCGGCAACAATGCTGGCAAGGACCGTGGGGGTGCCCGAGGGTGAAGTGGAGGGTTACCGGGACAGAGAACGGCTCCGACGCTTCGCTGTGCAACGCCAACCGGCAGAGACAGGACGGCAGGCCAGGGGGAACCGGCTGCCTTTAAGGACACACACCGGATGCTGGCCTGCTGTGTAGGGGGGGGTGGCACTGCAGGAAGAGAAGGTATTTAACGCGCTGGGAGCAAAGCATTCCCAGTGTTGACTTTGTTTTGCAAATCGTCGAAGCGTTCCTGTGTGCCAGTCACCCTGTCCTTCTTCTGTCGTGTCTGAAGAGGCTAGGGACTGGTAAGGACGCTGACAATAGGGTCCCTCTGGGCATGTCTAAAGTACTTTTCCTATTGCAAAGAATAATCAAGGCAAATGTGAGGTTTACGGACAGAGTGTTCAAAAACAAGAGGAACAGCCCATCATATTCTTAAAGCGTTGGCCCCTTCTTAAACTTCAGGCTCCATGCTGCCTTGTCAAGATCCCCCACTGCTCCCCTCCCCAATTCTTGCGCCTCCCTTCCCTTCCTTTCCCTTTCCAGCCTGCAAGTGACCTTTCCCTTTCTCACACTCTTGTTTTCTCGCTTGCCTTTTCCCCGAAGGCCCACAGACGTATTTTTATCCATGACCTCAGCTCCTGTTGTATATTCCTGGGATCTGGAGCAGAAGAAAGCGCTCCGGGTCCAACTGTCAGGATTTCAGTTGGATCTGTGTCCCTGATGAAAGGGAGGGAATGCCAGTGAACACGAGAAGTCTGGAGAACATACCCAAAGTTAGATTAGCCTAGGGTCGGAGGCTCCATATGATATCTTTGGAAACAACCACCTCAGGGTTTGGAGGGGAGAAATTGGAAAGTGGACACTTGGAGTTCCCTTGAAGTTGATCATGAAGAATTAAGAACATTCAGGAGGAAGAGAAATGCAGAATGAAAGGAGGTCATTATTCAAGAGGTTTTCAGAGGTTGCTTGTTCAAATTTGCTTCCTTGGACTTTGCATCGGTTCACCCCCTCCTGGCTAATAATTATCATTGGCCCACTAATAGCACCCTCCCTTTCTCTGGTTTATAAGAGGACCGAGTCAGGAGACTGCTGGTTCACAAGCCCCCAAATGTCTGTGCTGACCCCTTTTTCCTGGCCAAAGCAAACGCCACGTTCTTTCGAGGGCAATTTTTGAGAAAGGCTGCCACAGGGGACAGAGGAACCCTTTCTGCATCCTCACTTGGGCCTTTCTTCTCCTCACCCTACAGAGAGCCAAACTGCTGGCCAGAATGGGCCCATAGGAAAATGCAAACCTGTCAGATAGGATGTTGGAAATGTAAACATAAGTCAGGCACGTATTCTCATGTTTGGTGGGCGTGTGATAAAGTAAAGAACTATTGGGAAAAGATACATATTGGTTAGGAAAGATGTTGGAAGAACATGTAGATTTTAAACCTGAACGTTTTTTTTTATTAGGCATAATGCCAGAAAAGACCGACAAACAAAGCCTATATTTGATTTCACACGTCACAACAGCGGCAAGAATAATATTTAATAATAATAATAATAATAATGATGATGATGATGATGATGATGATGATGATGATGATAATGATAATAATAATGATAATGATAATAAAGTTGGAAGGGACCTTGGAGGATATCAAGTTCAACCCCCTGCTCAGGCAGGTAACCCTATACCATTTCGGACAAATGGTATAGCAATATTGGAAAAATGAAGGAATACCATCAGATGAAGAAATAATTAAAAAATATACTAGAATGCGCAGAGATGGACAGATTGACTATGAGACTGAAAGAAAAAGGAGAAACGGAATATTATCAAACTTGGGACTTATTTTACCGATGGTCAGAGGAAAGAATAAAGGATTAGGAATTAAATATGTATTAGCGCAGTGATGGCGAACCTTTTAGACACTGAGTGCCCAAAAACTGACCCTGCCCTGGCTCCACCCCCTGCCCCACCCCTGCCCCGCCCCCATCACCCTCCCGCCTGCCCGCAGGGCCACTCACTGCCTCCAGACCCACCACAGATCACCCAGGCAGCCCAGCAGC
>NW_015387701.1:27986-31577 GCF_001527695.2 Protobothrops mucrosquamatus
GCCATTAGCCCCATCACCTGGGAAGCAGGATATGATAATAGGATTAAACCACAGATATCAAGGCCTAGAAAAACACTCAGAAATAGCCTCAAAGTTCATGCCACAGGAACAGGAAACTATTCCAAACAGGGCTAGAGGGGGTATAAAAAACCTTCTACCCATGTGCTCAGTCTCTTTCTTCTCCTCTGCTCCTTCTTGCGAGGACCATCTTTCTTCTGCAATAAACTGTAACCTTCTTCCCAAAGCAGTCGCCATGTTTGCTTATTTATTCCCGGCTTGGATGAACCAGGATGAAGACTTACTTCTAACACAGCCTTCTGACAAAGTCAATGGGGAAGCCAGATTCCTACTTAACAACCATGTTACTAACCACTGCAGCGATTCGCTTAACAACTGTGGCAAGAAAGGTCGTAAAATAGGTCAAAACTCACTGAACAATTGTCTCACTCAGGAATAGAAATTTTGGGCTCAGTTGTGGGCGTAAGTTGGAGACTATCTGTATTTACAAAAGATGACTGCTCTGGGTCTACCCTTCAAAAGATATTAGCCAAAAGAGACATGGCCGGTTAAAAAGCAGTGAGTTACCAGTAGACAAACCACTTTGCTTTCTACCCACTGCTTCCCACAGTATGTACCCAGCCTCCTCCCTCTCCCTCTCTCTTTCTCTCTGCGTTTCTGCCCCCCTCTCTTTGTGTCTGTCTCTATCGCTGTCTCTCTCTGTCTCTCTGTCTCTCTCCCTCTCTCCTTCTCTCTGTGTCTCTTTCTGTCTCTCTCCCTCTCTGTGTCTCTCTCCCTCTCCCTCTCTGTCTCTCTTTCTGTCTCTGTCTCTCTCTCTCTCCCTCCCTCCCTCCCTCCCTCCCTCTTTGTCTCCCTTTTTCTCTCTGTCTATCTCTGTCTCTCTCTCTGTCTCTCTCCCTCTCTCCTTCTGTCTCTCTCCTTCTCTCTCTGTCTCTCTCCCTCTCTCTGTCTCTCTCCCTCTCCCTGTCTCTCTTTCTGTCTCTCTCTCTCCCTCCCTCTTTGTCTCTCCTTCTCTCTCTGTCTCTGGCTGTCTCTCTGTCCCTCTCTCTCTCTCTCTCTCTGTCTCTCTAGTTTAATGAAAAGAAGGACTAGAGGTGACATGATAGCAGTGTTCCAATATCTCAGGGGTGCCACAAAGAAGAGGGAGTCAATCTATTCTCCAAAGTGCCTGAAGGCAGGACAAGAAGCAACGGATGAAAACTAATCAAGGAGAGAAGCAACCTAGAGCTAAGGAGAAATTTCCTGACAGTTGATCAGTGGAACAACTTGCTTCCAGAAGTTGTGAATGCTCCAACACAGGATGTCTTTAAGAAGAGACTGGACAGCCACTTGTCTGAAATGTATAGGGTTTCCTGCTTGAGCAGGAGGTTGGACTGGAATACGGGTCCCCAACCCCAGTCCGTGGACTGGTACCGGTCCACGGCATGCCAGAACTGGTCCACACAAACAAGCAAAATCCCATCTGCGGGATGCAGGCAGCACACAAAACCATGCCCCCTCTGATCTCCACATAACCGGTCCCTGGTGCCCAAAAGGTTGGGGACCTCTGGACTAGAAGACCTCCAAGGTCCCTTCCAACTCTGTTGTTCTATTCTATTCTATTCTATTCTATTCTATTCTATTCTATTCTATTCTATTCTATTCTATTCTATTCTATTCTCAGTGATGTTCTGTTCTATTGTAGCTGTTACAATAACAGCAGTCCTGAATTACATGAGATTGGTTTTTTATTCTGGTCTATTGCTGTAGTCAGTGGAAAACCAACCAAATTGCAATGCAATTTCCNAGCAGAAACCAGCTCTGTAGAAATGCAGATGTAATAATCCATTCAGGAAGGTTGGAGCCCTCCAGCTAGAAGCTTAGGAAGACAAAGACACCTAAAATCTACATACCCCACCCAAACTCTAAGACAGGACATAATAGGATTAACCCACAGATGCCAAAGGGGCACACTCAGACTCAGGTCAAAGTACATGACACAGGAAATACAAAGCCTCAAACAGGAGCAGGAAACAACCTCAAGAGCCCCAGAGGGTATAAAAACGCACTCCTACATGTGCTCTCTCTCTTTTCTTCCAGAGCCATATTTTTGTCTGGCTCTCCTCTTCAATAAACTGCAACCTTCTTTCTAAAGCAGTCACCACGTTGTTTATTCCCGGCTTGGATTGAACCCTGATGAAGACTTTTCCTTCAACAACTCTATAAAGCCTTAGTAGGACCACACCTAGAATACTGCATCCAGTTTTGGTCTCCATACTATTAAAAAGATGTTGAGACTCTAGAAAGAGTGCAGAGAAGAGCAACAAAGATGATTAGGGGACTGGAGGTTAAAACATATGAAGAACGATTAGAGGAACTGGGCATGGCTAGTCTAGTGAAGAGAAGGACCAGGGGTGACAGGATAGCAGTCTTCCAATATTTGAGGGGCTGTTACAGAGAGGGGGGATCAACCTAATTTCCAAAGCACCTGAAAGCCAGACAAGGAATAATGGATGGAAACTGATCAAGGAGAGAGTCAACCTAGAAATAAGGAGAAATTTTGTGACAGTGAGAACAATCAACCAATGGAACAGCTTCCCTTCAGAAGTTGTGGGAGCTTCATCACTGGAAGCTTTCAAGAAGAGACTGGACTGCCATCTACCAGAAATGGTGTAGGATCTCCTGCTTGGGCAGGGAGGGGGGTTGGACTAGATAAAGTATGTAATTCTACTTTATTGTAAAGCTACCTTAACAGAATCTTGCAAGTCTTTAAAGTATACCTCTTCCTCCATCCTCTTTATAGCCCAAGAAGCTAGGGATGGTCTCTTATGAACCACTCACATTCCTGCTGTGGGCTAAGTTGCCTTTTATCTGACTGTTCCCTTGGCTGCATCTCTTTGCCGTGTCTCCCAAGATTTTCTCACATGCCCTTACATTCACTCACTTTTAATACCACTGAAAAATACTACCATTTTTGTCTGAAAAATGGTGAGCGCTTGCATTCACACTGCAATCCTATAAGTGAGTGGTTGCACAAATTCACAGGTAAGTAGGCATAGGATTACTCTGATGCATAACAACCCTTCAAGATGGACTAGATCAGGAAACAAATTCGATTATTGTGCCCTGTAAAAACACAACCTGACAGAGTCTCTCTCCCTGCCTCTTAATACCAAAGAGAATCAAGGTTTGGTAATCTTGAGTTTCTTCCTCACTCTTTTCTGTCTCTTTTCCGTAGTTCAAGTTTTCTTAAGAGGTGCCTCATATTTTTTCCAAGGCTATCTCCGTACTCTTATATTTCATTAGTGACATTCAGGTTGCATGCTTGCCACAAGCTAAGGTAGTTTTTATAATCAAACTAATGAAAGATAGAGGGGCTATTGTTCAACAGTAATAGCTTGGGCCATATCCGGAGGATCTGGTCCACGACTCGGCGGAAAATCAGGCGGCGGCTTGGGAGACAACTGCCGCCGCAGCACTGGACCGAGTCGTGCCTTTGCGGCCTCTGACCCGACGTAGATCTCGATTGGCTCCCTGGTTTACCGAGGAGCTGAGAGAGATGAAGCGTCGGAAAAGAAGCCTAGAGAGCAGTTG
>NW_015387701.1:34231-40839 GCF_001527695.2 Protobothrops mucrosquamatus
AGTGGCATCCATGCACTTCCGGTGACCCGTTCTGGCCCTTGCAAAAAAGGGCTAGGGCATCAGCTGGTTTGCCAAAGTCAACAAAAAATTAGCTACCGGTTCTACTGAACTGGTGTGAACCAGCTGAATCCCACCACTGAGTATAAGGGATTGTTGATCTTTTTAAAAATGATACAGATTGAACATTGGCACATTGAATCAGTCCTTGAGATTGTGCTTTTTAAAAAATAATTTTAAAAAATGGGGCTTAAATTTGGACCCCAAATCCTCCACTGACATCAGCATCTTGCATCTGACCTTCTAGCTCAGGAGTAGGCAACCTTGGCTCTTTTATGACTCGTGGACTTCAACTCCCAGAATTCCTGAGCCAGCCATGCTGAGGGGAAAGGGAGAGGTTTCCAAGCTGAGCCATGCTGGCTTAGAAATTCTGGGAGTTGAAGTCCACGAGTCATAAAAGAGCCAAGATTGCTTACCCCTGTATCTAACTCTTAGAGACCAAAATATATTTAGAATATATGCTTCTCCCCAGAAAAAGATTGCCCTTGCTGTTCATAGAAGTGGATAAGCAGATGAACTAGGGCAGGGGTAGGCAACCTTGGCTCTTTTATCACTCGTGGACTTCAACTCCCAGAATTCCTGAGTCAGCCATGCTGGCTTAGGAATTCTGGGAGTTGAAGTCCATGAGTCACAAAAGAGCCAAGGTTGCCTACCCCTGAACTAGGGGAAATTTTTTAAAATAATTTATTTAATGATTAATCAGTCTTAATCCCAGGAGTGAGATTAGCAATTAGGTTGCTATAAAATCGTAACTGATCGATTCTGAAGTGGATTTCAAAACACAGCACAGGTAGTCCTTGAGTTATGATCCCAATTGGGACCAGAATTTCCAGTTTTACAACTTTTTTGACATGGATGTTAAGTGAATCACAGTAGTGGTTGTGTGAATCACATTGTGGTTAAGCGAAACTGGCTTCCCCCGTTGACTTTACCTGTCAGAAGATGGCTGCTGAAGGACACCAATAGGGATCACATGACCCCCCCAGGATGCTGCAACTATTATGAATGCATGCTGCCGTTGTCATAAATATAAGGACTGGTCGTAAGTCCCTTTTTCTTAGTGCAATTTTGAATGGCCAGTAAATAAATGGTTGTAAGTCGAGGGTTACTTGTATTGCAAGAGAATTTGGAAAGTTCTGGAAAAAACACTCCCTTTTTAAAAATATTTGTTGTCTATTTTTTTTAAAGAAGGAAAATATATCATTTCCCAAACGCTAGTATTTGCTTACTGGGAAGGTAAGAATTTTGTTTCAAAAAGCCTATCTTTCAAAAACGATTCTTCAGTGGTACATAAAGATTGGGAGGGCACATAATTTTGCAACAAAAACCTCACCAGAACCGTTAATGGTCAGCTTCTACACCTCCCTGGCTCCTTCCATCAAACGGTCCACAGAGCCTCAGTCACAAGGTATAATTCAGATGTTTGCAATCTGTGTCCGGTATATGTTAACAGACAAGTGGTTATTATAATCCAACTGCAGCGTGGATGCCAGTGAATGGGTGAATAGTCAAAAAGCGCAAATTTCAGTGTGAGAACATTGGTTGGCTTTGATCACTCAGCTAAATTCTGGCAGAAGATTTTCACTTCATTTAGCCTCTCCTATATAACTAGGTTGCCTTTGAAAATGGCATGATTTTTTAATGTCTGCTGTTTCCCCACTCTGAATTATGTTTCCCTCTTCAAGTTTTAAACCCTTGGAAATGTTTGAGTACAGCAATATTCATCTTTGCTTCTATTGGAAGAAAAGTCTTCATCGTGGTTCAGTCCAAGCCGGGGATAAACAACATGGCGACTGCTTTAGAAAGAAGGTTGCAGTTTATTGAAAAGGAGAGCCAGACAGAAAGATGGCTCTGGCAGCAAAGAGAGAGAAAAAAGGGGCTGAGCACATGTGGGGAGTGGGTTTTTATACCCTCTGGAGCCTTTTGTTTGGAGTTGCTTCCTGTGGCATGACTTCCCACACTTCTAAATGGGGAATCCTGATGAACCTTTCCTGGGAAGCTTCAGAGCATGTCCTATGGCTCTCAAAGGAGTTGGAACACAACTAGAGCCAATGCAAAGGTAGAACTTGATGAAGATCACCCACATCGTATTAAGAGATGGCCCAGAGGTCAGATATATAAAGGGCAGGTTATTTCATTTGGTTTTAGATTAGCGTTTCTCAACCTCGGCTACTTTAAGATGTGTGGACTTCAACTCTCAGAATTCCCCAGCCAGCGTGGTTGGCTGGGGATTTCTGGGAGTTGAAGTCCACACATCTTAAAGCAGCTGAGACTGAGAAATACTGCTTTAGATAGTTGTTGAAGCCAATCCAAATCTGATTTGATTTTAAAAAGATATTTTAAAAATCATCCTCTCTTCCCCTCCCATTGCTAAACAGGCCTTCCTTTTTACAAGCTTTGTCTGCAACTCTTCCCCACATCCCCTAAGCCAGAGGTCCCCAATCTGTTGGCCACAGTCCACTACCGGGTTGTGGCCTGCTCACCAGCAGGCCGCAGAACANACTCTAGAAAGAGTACAGAGAAGAGCAACAAAGATGATTAGGGGACTGGAGGCTAAAACATATAAGGAACGGTTGCTGGAATTGGGTATGTCTAGTTTAACAAAGAGAAGGACGAGGGGGGACATGATAGCAGTGTTCCAATATCTCAGGGGCTGCCACAAAGAAGAGGGAGTCAAGCTATTCTCCAAAGCGCCTGAAGACAGGACAAGAAGCAACGGGTGGAAACTAACCAAAGAGAGAAGCAACCTAGAACTAAGGAGAAACTTCCTGACAGTTAGAACAATTAACCAGTGGAACAACCTGCCTCCAGAAGCGGTGAATGCGCCAACACTGGAAGTTTTAAAGAAGAGACTGGACAGCCATTTGTCCGAAATTGTATAGGGTTTCCTGCCTGAGCAGGGGGTTGGACTAGATGACCTCCGAGGTCCCTTCCAACTTTATCATTATTATTATTAAGTCTTTAAATTATACCTCTTCCTTCATCCCCTTTATAGGCCAAGAAGCTAGGGATGGTCTCTTATGAGCCACTCACATTCCTGTTGTGGGCTAAGTTGCCTTTTATCTGATTGTTCCCTTGGCTGCATCTCTTTGCTGTGTCTCCCAAGATTTTCTCACATGCCCTTACATTCACTCACTTTTAATACCACTGAAAAATACTACCATTTTTGTCTGGAAAAATGGTGAGCGCTTGCATTCACACTGCAATCCTATAAGTGAGTGGTTGCACAAATTCACAGGTAAGTAGGCATAGGATTACTCTGATCCATAACAACCCTTCAAGATAGACTAGATTCAGGAAACAAATTCGATTATTGTGCCCTGTAAAAACACAACCTGACAGAGTCTCTCTCCCTGCCTCTTAATACCAAAGAGAATCAAGGTTTGGTAATCTTGAGTTTCTTCCTCACTCTTTTCTGTCTCTTTTCCGTAGTTCAAGTTTTCTTAAGAGCTGCCTCATATTTTTTCCAAGGCTATCTCCGTACTCTTATATTTCATTAGTGACATTCAGGTTGCATGCTTGCCACAAGCTAAGGTAGTTTCTATAATCAAACTAATGGAAGATAGAGGGGCTATTGTTCAACAGTAATAAATGCTGCACATTCAGGACTTCACATTTCTCTATCTTAAGCATCATGCCTGCAGATATGGAGCCATTTATGAGTATTCTCAGGGGGTGTCCCCTAGCCATTATGAAAGCATCTAACAATAGTATAATCCAGCCTACATGTTCCCATTTTATTGTCATTATTGATAGGTTAACATTGTTGAGTGCTTTACTGGGATCAAGATATATTGTGTCCATGGCATTCCCCCAATCTATTAAACTAATGACTGTCAAGAAAAAGAGAAGGTGAGTTTGGCTGACAACTTTGTGATAGTTCCAGTCTGGTTCTGTTCATTGCTGCATTCCTCCCCAACTGCTTACAAACATCACCAGGATTTCTCAACAATTACTATCAATGGTTCTGCAAGCACAGTACTAGTTTCTTTAGTACCCTAGGATGTAAGTCATCTGGCTCTAGGGATTGTTCAGCGTGTCCTGATGAAATTCAATATTGAGTTTTAATATTTAATATAAGCAGTGGTGGGATTCAAATACCCGAACAACCGGTTCTCTGCGTGGGCGCCACTTCCAGAAATCCGTTCTGAGCCGGGGAGGCCTCCCAGGCCCAGAACAGCCCACCAGAAGTGGCATCCATGCACTTCCGGTGACCCGTTCTGGGCCTTGCAAAAAAGGGCTAGAGCATCAGCCGGTTTGCCAAAGTCAACAAAAAATTAGCTACCGGTTCTACCGAACTGGTGCGAACCAGCTGAATCCCACCACTGAATATAAGGGATTGTTGATCTTTTTAAAAATGATACAGATTGAACATTGGCACATTGAATCAGTCCTTGAGATTGTGCTTTTTAAAAAATAATTTAAAAAATGGGGCTTAAATTTGGACCCCAAATCCTCCACTGACATCAGCACCTTGCATCCGACCTTCTAGCTCAGGGGTAGGCAACCTTGGCTCTTTTATGACTCGTGGACTTCAACTCCCAAAATTCCTGAGCCAGCCATGCTGGCTTAGGAATTCTGGGAGTTGAAGTCCACGAGTCATAAAAGAGCTCTTAGAGACCAAAATATATTTAGAATATATGCTTCTCCCCAGAAAAAGATTGCCCTTGCTGTTCATAGAAGTGGATAAGCAGATGACTAGGGGAAAACATTTTAATAATTTATTTAATGATTAATCAGTCTTAATCCCAGGAGTGAGATTAGCAATTAGGTTGCTATAAGATCGTAACAGATCAATTCTGAAATGGATTTCAAAACACTGATGCAGTACAGGTAGCCCTTGAGTTATGATCCCAGTTGGGACCAGAATTTCCAGTTTTACAACTTTTTTGACATGGATGTTAAGTGAATCACAGCAGTGGTTGTGGAAAATCACATTGTGGTTAAGCAAAACTGGCTTCCCCCGTTGACTTTACCTGTCAGAAGATGGCTGCTGAAGGACACCAATAGGGATCACATGACACACACATACCCCAGGATGCTGCAACTATTATGAATGCATGCTGCCGTTGTCATAAATATAAGGACTGGTCGTAAGTCCCTTTTTCTTAGTGCAATTTTGAATGGCCAGTAAATGAATGGTTGTAAGTCGAGGGTTACTTGTATTGCAAGAGAATTTGGAAAGTTCTGGAAAAAACACTCCCTTTTTTAAAATATTCGTTGTCTATTTTTTTTAAAGAAGGAAAATATATCATTTCCCAAACGCTAGTATTTGCTTACTGGGAAGGTAAGAATTTTGTTTCAAAAAGCCTATCTTTCAAAAATGATTCTTCAGCGGTACATAAAGATTGGGAGGGCACATAATTTTGCAACAAAAACCTCACCAGAACCGTTAATGGTCAGCTTCTACACCTCCCTGGCTCCTTCCATCAAACGGTCCACAGAGCCTCAGTCACAAGGTATAATTCAGATGTTTGCAATCTGTGTCCGGTATATGTTAACAGACAAGCGGTTATTATAATCCAACTGCAGCGTGGATGCCAGTGAATGGGTGAATAGTCAAAAAGCGCAAATTTCAGTGTGAGAACATTGGTTGGCTTTGATCACTCAGCTAAATTCTGGCAGAAGATTTTCACTTCATTTAGCCTCTCCTATATAACTAGGTTGCCTTTGAAAATGGCATGATTTTTTAATGTCTGCTGTTTCCCCACTCTGAATTATGTTTCCCTCTTCAAGTTTTAAACCCTTGGAAATGTTTGAGTACAGCAATATTCATCTTTGCTTCTATTGGAAGAAAAATCTTCATCGTGGTTCAGTCCAAGCCGGGGATAAACAATATGGCGACTGCTTTAGAAAGAAGGTTGCAGTTTATTGAAGAGGAGAGCCAGACAGAAAGATGGCTCTGGCACCAAAGAGAGAGAAAAAAGGGGCTGAGCACATGTGGGGAGTGGGTTTTTATACCCTCTGGAGCCTTTTGTTTGGAGTTGCTTCCTGTGGCATGACTTCCCACACTTCTAAATGGGGAATCCTGATGAACTTTCCCTGGGAAGCTTCAGAGCATGTCCTATCGCTCTCAAAGGAGTTGGAACACAACTGGAGCGGATGCAAAGGCAGAACTTGGTGACGATCACCCACATCGTATAAAGAGATAGCCCAGAGGCCAGATATATAAAGGACAGGTTATTTCATTTGGTTTTAGATTAGCATTTCTCAACCTCGGCTACTTTAAGATGTGTGGACTTCAACTCCCAGAATTCCCCAGCCAGCGTGACTGGCTGGGGATTTCTGGGAGTTGAAGTCTATACATCTTAAAGCAGCTGAGGCTGAGAAATACTGCTTTAGATAGTTGTTCAAGCCAATCCAAATCTGATTTGATTTTAAAAAGATATTTTAAAAATCATCCTCTCTTCCCCTCCCATTGCTAAACAGGCCTTCCTTTTTACAAGCTTTGTCTGCAACTCTTCCCCACATCCCCTAAGCCAGAGGTCCCCAATCTGTTGGCCACAGTCCACTACCGGGTTGTGGCCTGCTCACCAGCAGGCCGCAGAACA
>NW_015387701.1:40893-44622 GCF_001527695.2 Protobothrops mucrosquamatus
AAGCCAATCCAAATCTGATTTGATTTTAAAAAGATATTTTAAAAATCATCCTCTCTTCCCCTCCCATTGCTAAACAGGCCTTCCTTTTTACAAGCTTTGTCTGCAACTCTTCCCCACATCCCCTAAGCCAGAGGTCCCCAATCTGTTGGCCACAGTCCACTACCGGGTTGTGGCCTGCTCACCAGCAGGCCGCAGAACAGGCTGGCCAGTGTACACATGTGTGTGCACATGCTCACCCCCACTCGCACTAGCATCACTGCCACTACACAAATGGGGCACCGCATGGTGAAAACAGGGCAGTGCTAGCAAGTGTCACGTGGGTGCTAGCATCGCCCCGTTTGTGTCATGTGTGCTCGCGGTCCTGTTTGCATGCGTGCGCGTGTTTAAAATGCTCCCCCCTCCATTTCCCTCTGGTCTGTCATCCGAGAAAGGTTGGAGACCTCTGCCCTAAGCCCCAAATGCCCACAGGAAGTGAGCAGATCCTCATTTATTCTGCTGGGGAATTTCTTGAGGGAATGTGGGTGAACGTTCCATGGTCATCAGATGCTGCTGCTGGTTTGATCTTAAGCTGAATTATGGCTAGATTTGAAGATGAATTATGGAGCTGACCAGCTCAGAACAGTATCTAGGAAACATATTCCTCATCTTTCCTCTTCGTCATTGGTTCCGGTGGCTGTCCGGCTATGAACATGTGTTCCAGTCTTATAAAGAATGCAGTCTGTCTTGTTGTTTTAAGCAACAGAATGATCTGGGAGGAGATGAAGTGATAGAAGAGACTGGCTCTCCTCCATCCTTCTGCTCATCGTCCTTTTCTCTCTCTGCCCAAAACTTCTCTCTCTCTCCCCCTTCAGCGCCACCCCATATTCTCTCCCTCTTTCCAGTCGGTGATGTAATCTTTTTTGGGGGGGGGACATCAAGGACAACGCTGTTGGGGCTGAAAGAGTCTGTAGAACAGAGGCCAGCAAGGGGTAAAGAGGAGGGTTAACAATGTCTGGGACAAGCCATAAAGAGGTTAGGTGGGGGGTTCAAGTCATGCTTAAGGGAAGTCATGGGATCTATCTTTAGGGACTCAAGAAAAAAGCTAGCTAGGTCTGCCTCAGTGTTTGGCAACTTGATGTTGTGCGAATTTCAATTCCCAGAATTCCCCAACCAGCATGAGAGACTTTCCCTTACTCCACTGTTTCTGAACCCTGACAACTTTAAGATGTTTGGACTTCTACTTGCTGACTGGGGAATTCTGGGAGTTGGAAGTCCACCACATTTTCAGGCTGCCAAGATTGAGAAACCCTGCTGCAGAAAGACGTATTTTCATAAAATCTGGCAGATTTAGATCCTTGTGATCCTCTGTCCTCTTCCAAATTTCAGAACTCATATGTTTTGAAGAACAAATCCATGCCCTAGTTCTGTCTATGTGTTTGTGTGTAACCACACAAACATCTGAAGGCAGAACAAGAAGCAATGGATGGAAACTGATCAAGGAGAGAACCAACCTATTGTAGAACTAAGGAGAAATTTCCTGACTGCTAGAACAATTAATCAGTAGAACAACTGTGAATGCGCCAACACTGAAGGTTTTTAAGAAGAGATTGAACAACTGTTTGTCTGAAAGAGAATAGGGTCTCTTGCTTGAGCAGGGGGTTGGACTACAAGACCTCCAATGTCCCTTTTAAATCTCTTATTATTCTGTTAAACACCTTAGCTTCACCTGAGCCTGGAATTCATGTAGACTTATTGGATGATTTCTTAATGAGTTTTCTGAATGAGCCTGGCTGTGGATCTCCTCAATGTGCTATGTGTATACATATGTGTGGGAGGGATTTGTTGTTGCTCAGTCTCTAAATCATGTCCAATTCTTTGTGACCTCATGGACTATAGCAGTGATGGCGAACCTTTTAGAGACCGAGTGCCCAAAAACCTGCCCGCCCCCTCCCGCCACCATCTCTGCCCCAGCTCTGCCCCCTGTCCCCCCCTGCCCTGCCCACCCACCCGCAGGGCCACCCACTGCCTCCACAACCCGCCGCAGATTGCCCAGGCAGCCCAGCAGCACCATGATGGCCACGCCCTCCACGCGTGCCCTGCAGCATCATCTGCACGCGACAGGGTGCAAGGGTGGAGTCTTATCCCTGCTGCCCGGCTGCTATGTCCTTGGCTGCGCTGCTCCACACGGGCCACACCTGGAGGTGACTCTCCTCCGGGGGGGCTGCTGGTGAGGAGGCGGCCACGGGGGAGGCGGAGCTGTGGTGACAGTGCATGTGCCCACAGAGAGGGCTCCGAGTGCCACCTCTGGCACGCATGCCATAGGTTCGCCACCACTGGACTATAGCACACCTAATCCCCCTGTCCTCCCCTATCTCCCGGAGTTTGCCAAATTCATGTTCATTGCATTAATGACACTATCTAGCCATCTCATCCTCTGCTTTCCCCTTCTCATTTTGCCTTCAGTCTTTCCCAACATTCCAGTGAGAACTTCTGTCCTCATCAGGTGGCCAAAATATTTGCACTTCAGCTTCATTATCTGTCCTTCCAAAGAACAGTCAGGGTTGATTTCCTGACCGATTTGATCTCCTTGCATCCAAGGGCTCTCAAGAGTCTTCTCCAACACCACAATTCAAAAGTAGTGCGATGGGATAGCAACAGCAGAAATCCCCTTAACCCCTCTTAATACTTATCAGCTCCAGATCCAATCCTGGCATAACATAGCAGATTGCAGAAATTATCCCTGAATAGCTCACCTGCCATCTCAAGCAGAACCTCCCATTGGATGGAGGTCAAAAAAGGCAAGAGGCTGGACCCAACCACGCGTTCAAAGCCCTGTCCCTATTTTTATACTCACGGTGTGTGCCAAACATGCAAAACCGGGCAGGATTTCAATCTCACAGTGGAGGCCACTGTTGGAAGTCAGCACCCGCCCACCCTCCTGGAGTTGCCCCAAGCAGAAACTAGCTTTTAGAAATGCAGATTTGGTCATTCATTCAGGGAAACTGGGGCAGGAAGGCTGGAGCTGAGTGGATTAGAAAAACAAAGACTCCAAGGACAGGAACATGATCTTTAGGACATAATAGGATTAACCCACCACCATTAGAATACCACAAGGGCACATTCAAGCTCAGGTCAATGTCTATTGCACAGGAACAGGAACAACCTCAAATACCAAGCCCAAAGAAAATATAAAAAACCCACCCATTCCCAACTCCATTTTGTCAGCTGTCCCAGAACTGCATGCTGTTGCTGTTCTGCTCTTCTATAAACAAACCTTCTTTCCAACAGCCTCCATTTTTACTTTCATCATCTTAGCCTCCATTTTGTTTACTCCCAGCTTGAAGTGGACCCGATTTTTCTTTCAACACCACCATCTTGACTTTTTTTTTTTTTTTTTAGTTTTCTCCCCATGGATTCCTTCCATCTCATGACTGATAAAGCTTTTGAGTCCTTATGTGGTTCTTGGGGATGATTAAAAATAGCATTTTAAAAGCCTTTCCTAGATTGGTAGCATCACCAATTTGGTGATGACTGATCACCAGCTACTTTTCACAGCTAAGATGAGGCCAGAAGTAGGATTAAAGGATGCAAATGCTGAGAAGGAATCATAAGAATGTACCTCTTAAATACTAAATGTCTATGAAGATTCTCAATCATTCAGGTCATGGTTGTTCCAATGGCCGTCTGGGGAATTAATAATAATAATAATAATAATAATAATAATAATAATAATAATAATAATAATAATAA
>NW_015387701.1:45171-55052 GCF_001527695.2 Protobothrops mucrosquamatus
TTGTTCCACTGGTTAATTGTTCTAACTGTCAGGAAGTTTCTCCTTAGTTCTAGGTTGCTTCTCTCCTTGATTAGTTTCCATCCGTTGCTTCTTGTCCTGCCTTCAGGTGCCTTGGAAAAAAGCTTGACTCCTTCTTCTTTGTGACAACCCCTGAGATATTGGAACACTGCTATCATGTCCCCCCTCGTCCTTCTCTTTGTTAAACTAGACATACCCAATTCCAGCAGCCTTTCCTTATATGCTTTGGCCTCCAATCCCCTTGGAGGTCTTCTAGTCCAACCCCCTACTCGACTAGGAGACCTTATACCATTCCAGACAAGTGGGTGTCCAATCCTCCATTGATGGAGCACCCACAACTTCTGATGGCAATTTGTTCCACCGGTTAATTGTTCTCATTGTCAGGAAGTATCTCCTTAGTTCTAGGCAGCTTCTCTCCTTGATTAGTTTCCATCCATTGCTTCTTGCCTTGCCGAGACAAGAGGGCTGATCTCCTCTTCCTTGTGACCACCCCTCAAATATTAGAACCCTGCTATCATGTCACCCTAGACCTTCTTTTTATTAAACTAGACATACCCAATCCCAGCAACCGTTCCTTATATGTTTTAGCCTCCAGCCCCCTGATCATCTTTGTTGCTCTTCTCTGTACTCTTTCTAGAGTCTCAACATCTTTTTTACATCGTGGTGACCAAAACTGGATGCAGAATTCCAAGCGTGGTCTTACCAAGGCATTGTAAAATGGTATTAACACTTCACATGATCTTGATTCTATCCCTCTGTTAATTTGCTGCTTCCAACTGGGGTGAGGCTCATGATCTTATTTAACAGAGGGAAGATTTATCTGCAGCCAACAGCCAGAATCTTTCAATGCAGTCTCAGTGAATTGAGACATTGCTTATCTCCGAAAGGATCATGGACTTGATGTAGCCTTGGTCTGAGTCAGCAGCCATTCTGGCCATCGTTCAATCTTGCAGCAATTAATTTCCAAAGGCGGTTCTACCATTAGAGCAGAGTTTCTCAATCTTGGCCCCTTGAAGATGGGCAGACTTCAACTCCAAGAATCATCAAATTTGCAGATGACACCAAACTGGCAGGAATAGCCAACACTCCAGAAGACAGGCTTAAGATACAGGAGGATCTGGACAGACTTGAACACTGGGCGCTATCTAACAAAATGAAATTCAATGGTGAAAAAAGCAAGGTTCTACATTTAGGCAAGAAAAACCAAATGTACAGGTATAGTATAGGGGATACCTTGCTCAATAGTAGTAACTGTGAGAGGGACCTTGGAGTCCTAGTGGACAATCACTTAAATATAAGCCAGCAGTGTGCTGCAGCTGCCAAAAAGGCCAACACAGTGCTGGGCTGCATTAACAGAGGGATAGAATCAAGATCACGTGAAGTATTAATACCATTTTACAATGCCTTGGTAAGGCCACACTTGGAATACTGCATCCAGTTTTGGTCACCACGATGTAAAAAAGATGCGGAGACTCTAGAAAGAGTACAGAGAAGAGCAACAAAGATGTTGAGACTCTGTTTGCAATAGTATAGGGCTGGGGTCTTCAAACTTGGCCCTTTTATGACGTGCGGACTTGAACTCCCAGAATCCCAGGCACGCTGGCTGAGGAATTCTGGGAGTTGAAGTCCACAAGTCATAAAAGGGCCAAGTTTGAAGACTCCTGGTATAGGGTCCCATGCTCAAAGATAGTTGGACTAGAAGACCTCCAAGGTCCCTTCCAACTCTTATTCTGTTAAATTCTGGAATATTCAGTCATTGATTGGATTACATCACCTCATCTACGTACAATCATACATTGATAACCTTTATCGGGTCTCCCCCAAAGCATCTTTTTTTCTGAAAGACAGGTCAATGGATGTGGTCATCTGAGAGCTAGCATTATTTCTCACTTTCGTGATTTCCAATGGCACTGCTGTTCCTTTTCCTTGTAATTCTCTTATTAATTTTTCTTATTCATTGAGTAGTGTTTTTAAATTGCTGTAAATTATAATCTCTGTGGGATCTGAGCCAGGCTGGACTTAAAAGCTATGTTGGACTAGGCTTAGTTGGATGAAAATAAGCTTAGTTAGATGATTTGTAAGCTCTGGTATTTCCTTCCTACTTATTTTTTTTTTAATTTTGACAAAGCAAATCTATTAAAGAGCCAATGATGTAATAGCTGCATACTGCCTCTTTTAATTAATCTGTTGTTTTAATCTAGGGTTGACTTAATATGAGGTTTGCTGAATTAGTGCCAAACTTGCCTGTGCAATTTTCATCTCCCTCATATTTTTTTTTTTAAAAAAGAAGTAGTAGCCAAGATATTATCTCTAAAAAGAGCAAATGCTTGGACTTATTGGAAGTTCTTTGGTTATGTTTGGATCCAAAAGCCTTTAGATGCTGGAGAAGACATGTTACCCTCCATTTCAAAGAATGTAGTATCTGGGTATGTTTGTGTGTGTTCGCATGGGCGTGTGTAGTTGTGAGTAAGCGAGAGAATGAGACAGAGCGAGGACTGGTTATTTGAATTAGCCAAAGCAGCCAAAAAAAAAAAAAGAAAGGATCAAATCAATGAGCTCACTTAATTTGCGGTATTTGTATCCCACAAATAGTATACAGCTTACAACAAAGCACAATTACATAATTAAAATGACAGGGGAGGCACAATTAAAACCACAATAAAAAAAGAACTTTTTGTGAAACTTAAGAGCTTCAGAAACTTAATCCACTCAGAGTCAAATGAATCACTCAATTTCAACACAGCATTCTCGTTTCCTAGAGCTAAACTGCAGCAATGCTTCAGATTACAACCCTCGAGAAAATTAAAATATTGTTCATCAAAACGTCCCTGGGAAAGGAAGTCCACAGATCGTAGCACTATCAGATTAAAAGTGGGTTACAGATAGCCCTCCACTTACAACGGGTTGAGTTATGTTTATGTTTATGTTTATTTAAATTTGTATACCGCCCTATCTCCCTTACGGGACTCAGGGCGGTGAACAGGCGATAATAAAAATCACAATAAATATCTATTCTAAAATCAGATTAAATAAATAAAGGCCTGCTCTAAAATACCCCATATAAAACCTGTACTAAAACATAATTAAGACTACGCCAGGCCGGCCACACAGAATAGATGGGTTTTCAGGGCTCAGCGAAAAAGGCGCAGATCCGCAGTTGTATGTAGGTCGGGGGGTAGGTCATTCCAGAGGGCAGGAGCTGCCACAGAGAAGGCTCTCCCCCTGGGGGTCACCAGCCGGCATTGACTGGCCGACAGCACCCTAAGAAGGCCCTCTCTGTGGGAGCAGACTGGTCGAAGGGAGATATTTGGTAGGAGGCGGTCTTGCAAATACCTAGGTCCATTGCCATGGAGCGCTTTAAAGGTTGTTACTAACACCTTTATGACAGGGGTAGGGAAGGTTTCTGCATGAGAGGTGGACAAGCGCTCCCATGCAGCTCCATTTTTGCCAGCGCACATGTGCACCTGCTATTTATGCAAGTGGGGATGCGCGTGCATCCATGCACTCACCCACCACTTTCACGGCCAGGTTCCGAGCAGCTCAAGGTCCGGTAGTGGGCCGCGGTCCGGGGTTTGGGGACCCCTGCACTAGATTAGACATACCCAATTCCCGCAAGCCTTCTTTATATGTTTTAGCCTCCAGTCCCCTGATCATCTTTGTTGCTCTTCTCTGTCCTCTTTCTAGAGTCTCAACATCTTTTTTTACATCGTGGCGACCAAAACCTCAGTTTTGCATACTGAGGCATTGTAAAGTGGTATTAACTCCTCACGTCATCTTGATTCTATCCCTCTGTTAATGCAGCCTAGGCGTGTGTTGGCAACTTGAGTAGATGAAGGGGAAAAGAGAGAGGAGGGTTAGGTTTAAAAAGCAAAAGGCAAATTAGGAAGCAGCAAATGGAGGCAGTTGAACTTCAAAGGACAGGTCGGTAGGAAAGACTGAGTGAGTTAAGTTGGCATATATTGGTTTAATTACGTTTCTTCTTCTTTGTCTTATTATCATAATCATAATCATAATCATAAAAAAAAAGTTGGAAGGGACCTTGGATGTCATCGAGTCCAACCTCCTGCTCAGGCAGGAAACCCTATACCATTTCAGACAAATGGCTGTCCAGTCTCTTCTTAAAAACTTCCAATGTGGGAGCATTCACTGCTTCTGGAGGCAGGTTGTTCCACTGGTTAATTGTTCTAACTGTCAGGAAGTTTCTCCTTAGTTCTAGGTTGCTTCTCTCCTTGATTAGTTTCCATCCATTGCTTCTTGTCCTGCCTTCAGGTGCTTTGGAGAATAGCTTGACTCCCTCTTCTTTGTGGCAGCCCCTGAGATATTGGAACACTGCTATCATGTCCCCCCTNCCTTTCCTTATATGTTTTAGCCTCCAGTCTCCTAATCATCTTTGTTGCTCTTCTCTGTACTCTTTCTAGAGTCTCTACATCTTTTTTTACATCGTGGCGACCAAAACTGGATGCAGTATTCCAAGTGTGGCCTTACCAAGGCATTGTAAAGTGGTATTAACCCTTCACGTGATCTTGACTCTATCCCTCTGTTAATGCAGCCTAGGCGTGTGTTGGCTTTTTTTGGCAGTAATGGCTCAGGAGATTTTGAAGGACAAGATAACATGTTTGTGCAATGCTGAAAGGTGTTCAGCTACCTGCACATTTTCTTCTCCAATGAAGAAGGTTTTGTTTTTTGGTTTTTTTTAAACTTCCTTCTTAGGGACTTTAGAACTGAGTTGGGATTTGTTTTATTTTTTTAGTGCAAGCCCAGAAATTATCTCACGGCGGTGAGCTGGATGCCAGAACTACGTGTGTGTTCCTCTTTTCAATACATCTTCTTTTCACTTAGACTCCCAAGCCACCTGTTCTTTTTAGAGAACTCACTTTGTGATCTCCTCCCGTCGATTTGAATGGGGACTGAACCGTCTAATCCCTTTTTAAAGCCTTATCAGGCACAAGGGCTGTCATCACATTCTGTGGCAGCAAATCCCATTAACCAATCCTTTGTTCTAATCAAGTTCACTCCAGCCCTCCTGAGTGGAGTCAAAGACAACTTACCTCTGCAGTTTGAGGGTGGGCACCAGTATGGAGAGGAAGGACCCCATCAAGCCGTTGAGCAATGCAAATTCAGTCCAATTAGCATTTTTGTTTTTTTTTTTCTCTGTGGGCCTTTCCTTTGCTTTCCTTAACTCAGTTAAGCTTTTTTTTTTTTTTGAAGAATTACATTATAGTTTTCATGAGGGGTCCTTGGTGGTCTCTGAACTGGGTTGTTTTCTTGCAGACGTTTCATTACCCAAACTAGGTAACGTTATCAGTGCTAGTGACATGCTAGCACTGATGATGTTACCTAGTTTGGGGTGATGAAACGTCTGCAAGAAAACAACACCAGCTCAGAGAGCACCAAGGACCCCTCAAGTCAACCCTGAGCTACAAATATTCTCTTTTATTGGTATTATAGTTTTGACACTTCTGGCCCTAAAATGGTTGGAAACCCTGATCCTTGCGGTGGAAAAGACCAATGTGGTAAAAGGAGAGCTAAATAATTTTCTCTTCTTGAAAGGTAAATGCAACAACCTTATTTTCTTGGAAAATAAAGAAATCCGAAAAAGGGGCAAATCTGAAAGAAGTTCATGAACATTTTTTTTAATTGCTTAGGTTAATACATAGGAAAATTCAAGAGCAAAATCAAGAAAATAATTAATTAAATCACTTCTATCTAAAGGACAGTGTTGTGAAATAAAGGACTGTTTTTTTATAATAAAGGACGTATAATCTTGGTACATTTAACATGAGTAAATCTAGAATAGAATATTTAGAATAGAATAGAATAGAGCTGGAAGGGACCTTGGAGGTCTTCTAGTCCAGCCCCTTGCTCAAGCAGGAGGACCTATACCATCTCAGACAGATGATTGTCCAGTCTCTTCTTAACAATCTTCCAGTGATGGAGCGCCCACGATTTCTGGTGGCAAGCTGTTCCACTGGTTGATTGTCCTCACTGCCAGACAGTTTCTCCTTAATTCCAGGTTGCTTATCTCCTTGATCAGCTTCCAACTAGGATGGTTGCGGTATCCCGGAGTCATGTGATCTGCTTTTGCCACCTTCTGACAAGCCAAGTTAATTGGGGAAGCCAGATTCACTTAACCATGTTCCCCCGAGCTTCGCAACTGCTGTAGTAGTAGTAGTAGTAGTAGTAATAATAACAATAACAATAACAATAACAATAGTAATAGTAATAATAATAATAATAATAATAATAATAATAATAATAATAATAATAATAATAATAATAATAAAGTTGGAATCTACTGAACGCAGGTTGGCCTCGATTTACGACAAATAATGAAGCCTGCCCATTACAGTCATAAGTCAGTCGTAAGTCGTATTGGTCATAAAACAGGGTCATCATGTGACTTGACCCAATTTTATGACCTTTTTTCCAGTGGTCATTAAGCGAATGCCATGCTTATTAAGTAAACTCATCGTGCGTTATGTAGTTTTGCAAAAACAAGAAGCGTGCCAGCTTTTTCAACAAAACTGAGGTAAAATTCAGCCATGTGACCACAGGATTTTAGAAAGGGCGATAGGCATGGTTGTGTGCCCAAAGGGTAGTCACGTGACCGTGGGAGGCATGTTTGACTGTCGGAGCTTCAGATCTGGGTGGTAAGTCTCCTTTTGGGGTTGTTCGTAACTTCCGACGATCACAAAGTGACCTTTCATAAGTCGAGGACTACCTATAACCAACCCTGAGTACTGCAGCCCTATCGGTTTTGCTGTCAATCCATGGAAGAGAAGAATAGGCTACAGTATGTGGGGGCTGTCCCACTCGTGTCCTGCAAAGGGGGAGACACTGTATTCTTCTCTAGATGATAACATGAGCCCAAAATTTCTGTTGCTAAGGGAAAAGTTTGTTAAGTGAATTTTGCCCCATTTTATGACCTTCTTTGCTACAGTTATTAAGTGAACCATTGCAGCTGGTAAGTTAGTAACCCGGTTGTGAAGTAAATCTGGCTTCCCCCGTTGATTTTGCTTGTCAGAAGGTCGCAAAAGGTGATCCCGTGACCTTGGGACACGGCAACCGGTCATAAATATGAACCAGCTGCCAAGCATCTGAACTTTGATCACGTGATCATGGGGATGCTGCGTGTGAAAAAATGGTCATATGTCACATTTTTGAGAGCCGTTGTAACTCTGAATGGTCACTAAATGAATTGTTATAAGTTGTAAGAATACTACCTGTGTTCACAACAGAGAAGAACTCTTAGACGTAGCTCTTAGACCCAACCCGGAGGGAGTCAGGGCACAGCAGAGAGGAAGGAGGTGCCGATGTGTCATGTTGAGATGTTGAAGAGCAACAAAGATGAATAGAGGGCTGGAGGCTAAAACTTATGAAGAACCATTGCAGTCAAGCTATTTTCCAAAGCGCCCGAAGGCAGGACAAGAAGCAACGGATGAAAACTAATCAAGGAGAGAAGCAACCTAGAACTAAGGAGAAACTTCCTGACAGTGAGAACAATTAACCAGTGGAACAACCTTCCTCCAGAAGCAATGAATGCTCCAACACTGGAGGTTTTTAAGAAGAGACTGGACAGCCATTTGTCTGAAATGGTATAGGGTTTCCTGCCTGAGCAGGGGGTTGGACTCAATGACCTCCAAGGTCCCTTCCAACTTTATTATTATTATGGATCATTGCACAGTCAGACAGATGTTCAGACTGGATTTGGCATTTTGTCTACCTATCAAGTCCTTACCAAGGACCTGGGATAGGCAGATGTGGATGTTTGATGGTGTTACAGATATCGTCGCAGGATGGAAGCAGTTCCTAGTAAGGCTGCCTTTTGCAATTGATTAATGGTGAATTTGTCAATGCCAATGGTGTTCAAGTGGTGCTCCAGTTGTTTTGGGATTTCACCCAAGGCGCCTATTACTATTGGTACTACCTTTGCTTGCTTTTGCCACAGTCTTTCTATTTCTATTTGTAGGTCTTTGTATTTTGTTATCTTCTCCCATTCTTTCTCATCTATTCTGCTGTCTCCAGGCACTGCCACGTCCACTTTGTCCAGTTTGTCTTTCTTATCGACAATTGTTGTTGTTGTTATTATTATTATTATTATTATTATTATTATTATTATTATTTAGGAATTCAATACATCCAGTCTAGTGAAAAGAAGGACTAAAGGTGGCAAGGTAGCAGCGTTCCCATATCGAAGGGGCTACCACATAGAAAAAAGGGTCAAGCTATTCTCCAAGGCGCCTGAAGGCAGGACAAGAAGCAACGGATGGAAACTAATCAAGGAGAGAAGCAGCCTAGAACTAAGGAGAAACTTCATGACAGTGATAACAATCAACTAGAAAGAGTACAGAGAAGAGCAACAAAGATGATCAGGGGACTGGAGGCTAAAGCATATAAGGAACGGAATTGGGTATGTCTAGTTTAATGAAGAGAAGGACGAGGGGGGGAGATGATAGCAGTCTTCCAATATCTCAGGGGCTGCCACAAAAAAGAGGGAGTCAAGCTATTCTCCAAAGCGCCTGAAGGCAGGACAAGAAGCAACGGATGGAAACTAATCAAGGAGAGAAGCAACCTAGAACTAAGGAGAAACTTCCTGACAGTGAGAACAATTAACCAGTGGAACAACCTGCCTCCAGAAGTTGTGGGTGCTCCATCACTGGAGGACTGGGCAGCCATTTGTCTGGAATGGTACTATAAGGTCTCCTAGTCGAGCAGGGGGTCGGACTGGAAGACCTCCAAGGTCCTTTCCAACTCCATTATTCTGATCCAAAGTTTTGGTAGATATAGGCCACCATACAGGGGAGAATGGGGGGGGCAGAGGAGAATAATAATAATAAAAAAAGCCGGAGACTGTTGGGAGAGCAGGCCTTCCCAAGCATCCTTTCTCCTTGAGTGCCAAGATGGTTATCAGCCATTCCCATTTATGATCTCATGGCAATTGTGTCAGACACTCACTGATTCCAAACCAAGGAGGGAGTGAATGAGTTCTGGGTGTGTGTGTGTTTGTATGTGTGTGTTACACGCACACACACATTTGTGAGGCACATATGCTCGCTCTCACGCCAGGGCTGTTCTGAGCCAGGAAATCCGATGGCCAGAAGGTTGTCTCCACCTCTCTCCAGGGCAGACACGCCGACGACGAGAGAGAGAAGGAAGGAGTGAAGCGGTCCGAGAGGCAGCAGCGGGTGAATGAATGCGGCTGTTTTCTGTTCCAGCCTGAGCATCCAACTTTTTGCAAGTAAGATGGGAAACCTCCAAGGAGCGGATACTACATGGAGCGCAGGGCGGGTGACAGGGGAAAACCCATTTCACCGTAAAGGAGGGGACTTGCAAAGGGTCATTATGGAGATTTTTTTTGTTGTAAAGCGATGACTTCTTCTGCACAACGGGACATGCCCCAAACTGAAAAAGATACTAATAAAGTGCTGGAGGGTAAGATCAAGACCCAGAGAGGGAGATCAAGTAGCCAGAAGGCTTGAGGCACAGATGTTTGCAATCTTCCTTTCTTTTGTTTAATCAAAGTGACATTTGCTCTGAGAGAGAGAGAGAGAAAGAGAGAGAGAGAGAGAGGATAGATAGGGAGAGAGAGAGAAAGAGAGAGAGAGAGAGGATAGATAGGGAGATAGGGAGATAGATAGATAGACAGACAGACAGACAGACAGACAGACAGACAGACAGACAGACAGACAGACAGAGATATTGATAGATAGGGAGAGATAGAGAGAAAGAGAGAGAGAGGGAGGGAGGGAGGGAGAGAGAGGATAGATAGATAGATAGATAGATAGATAGATAGATAGATAGAGAGAGAGAGAGAGAGAGAGAGAGAGAGAGAGAGAGAGAGAGAGAGAGAGAGAGAGAGAGAG
>NW_015387701.1:55559-57157 GCF_001527695.2 Protobothrops mucrosquamatus
CAAACTCTGTTATTCTGTTATCCTCTCCAGGCGTTTTCCTGATGTTAGAAGCATCCAGGAGCGTCTAACTTTTAGTAAAAAGGCAGATCTAATCTCAAAGATGTCTTTTCAATGTTCTTTTGATTCAGATTAAGTAAAATAATCTACTTTGTGGGGCCAGACAGACAGGAAAAAAAAGAGCAGACATAAAGTGTAGGATATTTTGTAGTAATTAACTATACTTGTTTATATGGTAATTGTACTATATAAACATGAGCAGTTATGAGTTACAAAAGTAGCTCAAAATCAGGAGTACGGTAGCATCTTTTCAGATTTAATTCAAAGGGATAAGATTTCATGACTGCAGCTTACTTCAGTAAGGAAATGTGAGGTAGCTGATGAAAGCTTTTGTCTTTGAATAAAATGTATTAATATTATAGGTCTGAAAAATGCTATCAAACTCCCTCTGTGTTATGGCTAGCCTGGATCTCCTACAAACATAACTAAAACAGTTAATTTTCCTGGATGAAGGGAGCAGAGTTATAAAAAGGAAAGAGAGGGAACCAAGTAGAATAAAAGGAAAATCAATGTCAATATAATAAATAGAGTCTACCCCAGTGGCAATTTCCTATGTGCCAATAAGCTTTAAAAATATTGATAAAAGAATACTAGACGTTGGAAAGAGAGAAGAGGGAAAACAGATGAAGAGGGATAAGTGAATCGGTGTTTCTTAAAGTTGGCAACTTTAAGATATGTGAACTTCAACTCTCAGAATTCTCCAGCCGGTCCACACATGCTGGCTGGTTGGGGAATTCTGGGAGTAGAAGTCCACATATCTTAAAGTTGCCAAGTTTGAGAAACATCAAGTTAGATGGACCAGCATGTAATAGATAGAACAGTAAAGGATCGTAAGTGTTATCTGAGCTTATATCATCAATAGCTAATATCATCAATGCTAAGTCACTAGAGCACCAAGGATCCCTCATTTCAACCTTGAGTGGCAAATATTCTCCTTTATATATATGATCTTTTAGAGGCAGAACAAGGCAGTGGGGAGAAAGATTGCAAAATTAATTATAAATTGAAGCAGAATAAGTGAGAGGTTCTGCTTGAGGGTGGATCGGCTACTAACTCAAAAAAAGGTTATCAAAATCCAGTAGATAGAATGACATGTGTGGAAGATGGAGAAGGAATTAATAACTGTAATAATAATAATAATAATAATAATAATAATAATAATAATAATAATAATAATAATAATAATAATAATAATAATAATAATAAAGTTGGAAGGGACCTTGGAGGTCATCTAGTCCAACCCCCTGCTCAGGCAGGAAACCCTATACCATTTTGGACAAACGGCTGTCCAGTCTCTTCTTAAAAACTTCCAGTGTTGGTGCATCCACTGCTTCTGGAGGCAGGTTGTTCCACTGGTTAATTGTTCTAACTGTCAGGAAGTTTCTCCTTAGTTCTAGGTTGCTTCTCTCCTTGATTGGTTTCCATCCGTTGCTTCTTGTCCTGCCTTCAGGCGCTTTGGAGAATAGCTTGACTCCCTCTTCTTTGTGGCAGCCCCTGAGATATTGGAACACTGCTATCATGTCCCCCCTCGTCCTTCTCTT
>NW_015387701.1:57716-73420 GCF_001527695.2 Protobothrops mucrosquamatus
TGGGGTAGGAGAATAGGGACTCCTCTGTGTAATACTTGTTGGACATCTGGGAGCAAGTGGTTCAGCTTAACTGTCTGGCAAAGGTGTTGCAAAGTTACCATGCCTTATTCTCAAATCCACGCCAAACAAACAAACAAACAAATAATAATAATAATAATAATAATAATAATAATAATAATAATAATAATAATAATAATAAAGTTGGAAGGGACCTTGGAGGTCATCTAGTCCAACCCCCTGCTCAGGCAGGAAACCCTATACCATTTCAGACAAATGGCTGTCCAGTCTCTTCTTAAAAATTTCCAGTGTTGGAGCATTTACCGCTTCTGGAGGCAGGTTGTTCCACTGGTTAATTGTTCTAACTATCAAGAAGTTTCTCCTTAGTTCTAGGTTGCTTCTCTCTTTGGTTAGTTTCCACCCGTTGCTTCTTGTCCTGCCTTCAGGCACTTTGGAGAATAGCTTGACTCCCTCTTCTTTGTGGCAGCTTCTGAGATATTGGAACATTGCTATCATGTTCCCCCTCATCCTTCTCTTCTTTAGACAAGACATATCCAATTCCAGTAGCCGTTCCTTACATGTTTTTGTCTCCGGACCTCTAATCCTCTTTGTTGCTCTTCTCTGTACTGTTTCTAGAGTCTCAACATCTTTTTTACATCGTGGTGACCAAAACTGGATGCAGTATTCCAAGTGTGGCCTTACCAAGGCATTGTAAAGTGGTATTAGCACTTCACGTGATCTTGATTCTATCCCTCTGTTAATGCAGCCTAGCACTGTGTTGGCTTTTTTGGCAGCTGCAGCACACTCCTGGCTTATATCTAAGTGATTGTCCACTAGTCCACTAAATGAAGCAATGCCTATTAGTTGCCCATCATGATGATGATTTGTTATAGTTGCCCCATTCCAGATGGCCCCACGTAGTGCCTCTATGTTCAAAGGCAGTAAACATACTTTGCAAATACTGTATAAACCTTGAGTCCAGACTGGAGAGGGTCCTCATGTAATCTGAGGGTAGGGCAGGTGGGCAGGTCAATAGGATACCAAGAGAAGAGAGTCTCTGAGGCTCAGGATTGAACTGTGGAGTCCTTGGTGCTCTCTGAGCTTGGTTGTTTTCGTGCAGACGTTTCATTACCTCTCTAGGTAATATCTTCAGTGCAAAGGAGGGTGGGGTTTGCTCTGAAGGACTGAAGATGTCACTGAGCTGGGTAATGAAACATCTGCATGAACACAACTAAACTCAGAGAGCACCATCACGTGATCAAAATTCAAATGCTTGGCAACTGACATGTACCTTTGACGGTTGCAGCATCCTGAGGTCATGCGATCCCCTTTTTGCAACCTTCTGCCAAGCCAAATCAATGGAGAAGCCAGATTCACTTAACAACCGTGTTGCTAACTTAACAACCGTAGTGATTCACTTAGCCACTGTGGCAAGAAAGGTCGTAAAATGGGGTAAAACTCACTCAACAACTGCCTTGCTTAGCAACAGACATTTTGGGCTCTGTTTGTGTTCATAAGCCAGGACTACCTGTAATTAAATTCTCTTCAGCCCCTTTAAGGTCTTATTATCATAGAGCTGCGTCTGGAAAAGAAAACGCAGCACATGATTCAAAGGAAGGTAGATCTTGACTTACAACCACTCATTTAGAATAGAATAGAATAGAATAGAATAGAATAGAATAGAATAGAATAGAATAGAATAGAATAGAATAGAGCTGGAAGGAATCTTGGAGGTCTTCTAGTCCAGCCCCCTGCTCAAGCAGGAGAACCTATATCAGGGGTAGGCAACCTTGGCTCTTTTATAACTCGTGGACTTCAACTCCCAGAATTCCTGAGCCAGCATGGCTCAGCTTGGAAACCTCTCCCTTTCCCCTCAGCATGGCTGGCTCAGGAATTCTGGGAGTTGAAGTCCACGAGCCATAAAAGAGCCAAGGTTCCCCACCCCTGACCTACACCATCTCAGACAGATGATTGGATGACAGAAAATCTCCACAGACATCTCAGGGGAATCCACATTATCTTATCCCCTTTCTACATAGATATTCCATAGTCCTCTGCAGGTCAACAACACTGAGAGCAAGACACTAAACCAGTTTTGAGCTGGAAGGGCAAGTCAGTGCTGCAAAGAGACGGCTTCCTATTTCTCTGCTACCACCTAGTGGTCTTCTGGAGTTTTACAGCCCAGTTATGGTAACACAACGATAGATGACATAAAACTGTCGGGTTTTTTCTTGAGCTGACCAGTTGACCAGGTTATTTTGAAAGACTGTCTCTCCCCATTAACATCTACCTAGCCCAGGGGTAGGCAACCTTGGCTCTTTTATGACTCGTGGACTTCAACTCCCAGAATTCCTGAGCCAGCCATGCTGAGGGGAAAGGGAGAGGTTTCCAAGCTGAGCCATGCTGGCTCAGGAATTCTGGGAGTTGAAATCCACGAGTCATAAAAGAGCCAAGGTTGCCTACCCCTGACCTAGCCCACCAGGGTGAAAAGGCAAGGGTATGTTGCAGGTCCTATCCATTAGGGAAGAACACCTGCTGGGACCAAGAAAAAAGGGCCTTCTGGGTGGTGGCTCCCACCCTGTGCGATATCATTCCTCTAGAACAGTGGTGGCGAACCTATGGCACGGGTGCCAGAGGCGGCACTCAGAGCCCTCTCTGTGGGCACGCGCGATTCCCCAGTCCTAGGCCTTCAGCTGGGTTTTATAAAACCTTTTCGCTTTAGGCCTCTGCCACCATGTGCAAAAAAAAAAAAAAAAAGGTTCAATCAGTCAATTTCAACTTCTTGCGGGAAAAAAAAGATCTTGCAAAGTTGGAATTGATTGATTGAACTTTTTAGTCCCACCCAGTCTGCCATTACCATCGCAGCCACGCCCACCCAATGGGCCACACCCACCCGGCACTCGACGATGCATAAGTGGGTTTTGGGTTGCAGTTTGGGCACTCAGCCTCTAAAAGGTTCGCCATCACTGCTCTAGAACAGGGGTATCAAACTCGCCACGTCATGTGATGTGTCGCAACGTATCGTGACTTTTTTCCCCTTGCCGGAGCTGGGGTGGGCGCAGCTTCCATATGGCACATCCAGCCTGTGGGCCGGCAGTTTGACACCCCTGCTCTAGAGACAAAATTGGCCTCCATCTTATTACTTTTCTGGAAGACCCTGATGGTATGGCTTTGTCAACTGGCCTGGGGACTACAGGTGATATACAGTGCTAATCAAGTGGTTAGTGTGATTGTATCTATTGCCACAAGATGGTGGTGGGTAGTGAGGTTGTATGGGTTTTATGTTGTGGATTTTTAATGCTATATATACCACTGGAGTCACTGTATATGAGTTGGGGGGCCATGCAAATTTGTTTAATCGATCAATAGGGTTGCTAACTGACTGGGGAAAAATGGTCTTCACCAGTATTTTTCAACCTTGGCAACTTGAAGAAGTGTGGTCTTCAACTCCCAGAATTCCCCAGCCAGCCATGCTGGCTAAGGAATTCTGGGAGTTGAAGTCCATAGCTCTTCAAGTTGTCAAGATTGAGAAACACTGGTCTACACTGCTCATGTTACCTTTAAATGGAAATTGTTTTCTGGGTTGACCCAGTATATTAAGCCATGGTTGGCTTAACCATACTTTGTTCTACAAACCCCAGTTGATGGTTTTATGCATCATACTAAAATATAAATGATGGCTCACAAACCACAATGGCTGGATTCACAATGTGTAGATGAACTAGAAGATCTCCAAGGTCCCCTCCAATTCTGTTATTCTATTGTTTTTATTCTGTTCGAACTAAGTGTTCATTTCAGCAAGATTTATAATCTGTGGAAATATGAATTATCTTGGTCTGGGCCTGAATCTCCAAAATGATGTATATAAATTCTTTCCCCTTATCACCTGCCAGACTCTGTGTTCCATCTACTCCCACTGTGAGGGAGATGGGCAGTTTTTAAAATTTGATTTATAAATAAATACTTTAAAAACAGTTACACAATTTGGGATCAGACTTAGTAATTACTGGCTATAAAGAAACCCGCTGCTCAGAAATGATGATATGAATTACATTTGATTAATTGAATGTTTCTCCTAGCCTTGCTTTGAACCGGTCTGTCCCTTCTAATAGATAGATAGATAGATAGATAGATAGATAGATAGATAGATAGATAGATAGATAGATAGATAGACAGACAGACAGACAGACAGACAGACAGACAGACAGACAGACAGACAGACAGACAGACAGACAGACAGACAGACAGACAGACAGACAGACAGACAGACAGACAGACAGATATTAGGTAGGTAGGTAGGTAGGTAGGTAGGTGGGTAAATAGACAGACAGACAGACAGACAGACAGACAGACAGACAGACAGACAGACAGACAGACAGACAGATAGATAGATAGATAGATAGATAGATAGATAGATAGATAGATAGATAGATAGATCAGGGGTGTCAAACTGCTTGAAAGCAATTCTGCCATAATTATTTGGCCAAGTTATGAGCAGCCCTACAACTACAGTCTTATTCGTTTTTGTCACCCCCTCCCTCCCTTTTTTTTTTAAAACAAAATGATGCACAATGGAAGAATTTGAACTCGGAAGTGAAGTTTAGCCAGCTAGGTTGCTGATAAAGAGGAAAACGTGCTGGGTGGATCTGCATGGTTTCAAGGGGATCAGACTTCAGGTTACTTGGCACAGATCACCGACATTTCCCAACTGAAATATCAAGAGTTTCCTTGCTGATACCTCCCTTGTAACCACACCTCTCGCTGTGTGAACATTCCTCTTTCCATCCCTGCACAGAGAGGTTAGTAAGCTAGTAAATCAAATCATAACAGATCAACTCAAGAGCCAGTTGGTTCTGGTATTTAAAGCATCAGCTAGAAAGCAGGAGACTGCGAGTTCTAGTTCTAGATATGTTCACCGCCTTGAGTTATTTATAAGATTAATAAAGGTGGAATCTTAACAAATAAATAAATAAATCATTTTTTTTATTGTAGTCATAGATCAGAGCAGCGTGATGGCCTAGAGGTGGAGCTCTCGCCTCACAATCAGGAGGCTGTGAATTTGATCTTAGGTAGCGGCAGATATTTCTTTCTTCGGGCACAATGAGTAATTGCTGCAAACTCCACATAGGTGTCAGGAAGGGCATCTGGCCAGTAAATGCTCTTCTCCATTCAGTTGCCTTGACATTACCCTAATGCAGTGATGGCGAACCTTTTAGAGACCGAGTGCCCAAACTGCAACCCAAAACCCACTTATTTATTGCTGGGTGCCAGGTGGGCGTGGCCCACTGGGTGGATGTGGCTATGGTGGTCATGGCAGACTGGGTGGGTGTGGCCAGGGTGGGTATGGTCACCTCGATGTTGTATGTGGGGAGGGATGCCTGTGGGAGATGGGCAGGTTCGGGGGAGATCCAGGAAGTCTCTGGCAGGTGGAGTGGTGGACAGGAGGCTTGTCCTGTGGGGTGAGGCGAGGCAGGGTGGAGGTGCCATTGTCGCAGGGCAAGGCGAGGCAGGGGCCAGGGCGGCCTCTGCCTGACACCATCGGCCCCCGCACACAGAGACCAGCGAGCGCATGGGGGCCGACAGTGTCCGTCAGCAGCCACAGCCTGCCGGCCCCTCGACCGGCTCACTCTGGGGCTCCGCAGCCCACTGCCAGCAGTTCAGAGAAGCAGCCTCTGAGCTGGATGGCCGGCCGACTGACAGCTGAGGAGGCGATGCCCGGGAAAAGGAGAGCATGCGAGCCAGGAGGGACAGGACGGAGGGGGGAGGAAAATCAGCCGTGCTGGGATGCATCCGGCCACATGGGACCTTGGCAAGTTAGTGGGTGGCTGGTTGAAGAGGGACGGTTGCCATCTCTGGGGCATGGCACGCGTGCCCACAGTGCCGCCTCTGGCACATGTGCCATAGGTTCACCACCACTGCCCTAATGCAAGGTATTACAGGGTCGTTAAGAGAGAAAAAAATTATAGACCAGCATTTTTAATGGTTCTGCCTTTGAGGAGAGGAAATGACTTGAATGGTGTTCTCTGTCAGCCTTAAATCTTATTCTTGTGTCATTGCCTAATCGCAACCTGGTCGGTGAAGATATTTGCGGTATTGGCCCAAAGGTGCTTTTTTTCAGGAGGCAACTGGACTTTTTTGTTTTTCTTTGAAGACATTTCACTTCTCATCCAAGAAGCTTCTTCAGCTCTGATTGGATGGTGGGGGAAATGGAAGGATTTTTATACTCCTTGCAGACTGCTGGTCGTTTGCATTTGCATGCTGTCTGCAAGGAATATAAATCCTTCCATTCCCCCCACCATCCAGTCAGAGCTGAGGAAGCTTCTTGGATGAGAAGTGAAATGTCTTCAAAGGAAAACAAGAAAGTCCAGTTGCCTCCTGAAAAAAGCACCTTTGGGACAGCCATGATCTGGATGACTGAGAATCTCCAGAGACATTTGTGGTATTGGGTTTCACGGGACAAAGGGAGATGTGAAATTGGAGGACAGGGGGAAATTAGCAGATGGGGCAATTTTGAACTGCCCTCCATGAGAACAGTTGGTATGGTGTAGCACTTTTATCTATCTATCTATCTATCTATCTATCTATCTATCTATCTATCTATCTATCTATCTATCTATCTATCTATCTACCTATTGATAGAAGTAAGTCTTCATCCTGGTTCATCCAAGCCGGGAATAAATAAGCAAACATGGTGACTGCTTTGGGAAGAAGGTTACAGTTTATTGCAGAAGAAAGATGGTCCTTGCAAGAAGGAGCAGAGGAGAAGAGAGAGACTGAGCACAAGGGTAGAAGGTTTTTATACCCCCTCTAGCCCTGTTTGGAATAGTTTCCTGTTCCTGTAGCATGAACTTTGAGGATATTTCTGAGTGTTTTTCTAGGCCTTGATATCTGTGGTTTAATCCTATTATCATATCCTGGTCCCAGGTGATGGGGCTAATGACTCCTAGAGTTTGGGTGGGGCATGCAGATTTTCTCTTTGTCTTCTTGATTGCTCTGGCTTCAACTTTCTGATGGTTTTACACCTGCATTTGTATGGGACTAGGTCTTGCTTGGGGCAGAGAGATTTGGAGCCAAAGTTGGTTTCTGCTTTTAAAATACTTTTGAGGAAATATATATTTCTGCCCTTTTAATATTTCCTTCTCTGGGGCTCTGACTTCCCACAATATCACACACTTTCATCACACACTAAACTAGCCAGCATTTTGGGAGAGTATGATGTGAGACAAGCTGTGCATTTGGTACTTTTGAGGTCCCGAGAAGATTGTCGTGCGGTTTTTCTAGCAACAGTTAAACCGGTCGAGATGATTCCCTAAATATGCTGGTTTAGAAGGGCAGGAAAGAGCAGTCCGTTGATGACCGTTGCTGTGTGTATTTTATTCCTAAGGAACAGAGCCATTTGGGGATAGCTGGACAAGCAGTCCAGGAGTTCCAGATCTAAGCAATGCTGGATGACTACTTTAGTTTGATTTAATTTAACTTATTTGATTGGATACGGTCGCCCTCTCTCTGGTCTGGCCTTTTGAAGGTGAGCCAGAAAGACAGGGAAGGGGGGGGGAAGTGTGTTGGAGGAGAAAGGGGCGAGACAGAAACCCTTTTTGTATGTATATGTAGGCGCGGGGCCTTCAGCCAGGCCTCTCAGCTTTCTGTGGAAATGGCACTGAAAGAGACGTTCTCTAAATGACTTGCTGTGCTTGGAACTTGCTCAGCGGGCAAGGATTGGAGAGAAGGTGCTTTCTTCTCAATATTAGCAGCTGCTTTTGAATAAGAACTAAACAGTTTTGGTGGAGCCCTTTTGGCTGGTGGTTAAGGCACCAGGCTAGAAACCAGGCCCCTATGAGCCACCTTAGGCATGAAAACTGGCTTGGTGACTTTGGGCCAATCACTCTCTTTCAGTCCAACACACCTCACTGTGTGATCATTGTAGGGAACATAGGAGGAGGAAGGAGTACTATGTATACCAGTTTACAATGCCTTGGTAAAGCCACACTTGGAATACTGCATCTAGTTTTGGTCACCACGATGTAAAAAAGATGCTGAGACTCTGGAAAGAGTACAGAGAGGAGCAACAAAGATGATTAGGGGACTGGAGGCTAAAACATATAAGGAACGGTTGCTGGAATTGGGTATGTCTAGTTTAACAAAGAGAAGGATGAGGGAGGACATGATAGCCGTGTTCCAATATCTCAGGGGCTGCCACAAAGAAGAGAGAATCAAACTATTCTCCAAAGCACCTGAAGGCAGGACAAGAAGCAATGGATGGAAACTAATCAAGGAGAGAAACGACCTAGAACTAAGGAGAAACTTCCTGACAGTTAGAACCATTAACCAGTGGAACAACCTGCCTCCAGAAGCGGTGAATGCTCCAACACTGGAAGTTTTTAAGAAGAGACTGGACAGCCATTTGTCTGAAATAGCATAGGGTTTCCTGCCTGAGCAGGGGGTTGGATTAGATGACCTCCAAGGTCCCTTCCAACTTTATTATTATTATTATTGTTATTGTTATCACTGTCTTGAGTTCCTTATAAACTAATAAAGGCTGGATAAAGATCTAATAAGCAAACAAACACTGCATGAGTTTTTTCCCCAAAGCCACATTTTATCTGTCTATTATATGGATTCAAGAAGTGAAATAGCAAGTAGTAACTTCTTATTATATGGAGCAGACTTCCTTAGCCCTGTGTATAACACTGGGACAAGAAGCAGTTCTTTCAGTGAAATATCTAGCACCACACCCTCTGATTTAGAAACTATAATAAAACCCTGATTTGCAAGCTGGTTAAGTGGAAGCTGGATAGGACAACAAGTACATAGATATACAAGGTACTCCTTGATTTACGACCATAGTCGAGCCCAAAATTTTTGTTAAGTGAGACAGTTGTTAAGCAAATTTTGCCCCATTTTATGACCTTTCTTGCCCCAGTTGTTAAGTGAATCACTGCAGTTGTTAAGTTAATAACATGGTTATTAAGTGGATCTGGCTTCCCCATTGACTTTGCTTATCAGAAGGTTACAAAAGGGGATCACATGATCCCAGGACACTGTAACCATCCTAAATATGAGTCAGTTGCCAAAGTGTCTGAATTTTGGTCACGTGACCCTGGCGATGCTGCAACGGTCGTAAGTGTGAAAAATGGTCATAAGTGCCGTTGTAACTTTGAACAGTCACTAAATGAACTGTTGTAAGTCGAGAACTACCAAGGTCTATTGCAAGGGTAGTCAACCTTGGCTCTTTTATGACTCGTGGACTTCAACTCCCAGAGTTCCTGAGCCGGCATGGCTCAGCTTGGAAACCTCTCCCTTTCCCCTCAGCAATTGCTGGCTCAGGAATTCTGGGAGTTGAAGTCCACGAGTCATAAAAGAGCCAAGGTTGCCTATCCCTGCAATAGACCTTGGTATTCCTGCTATAAAACCTTAAAGTTGGCCAGAATGGACCTCCCTCCCAATGCTATTTATCTCTCCCAGCATAATTTTCCCACATTCACAGATTTTTCCTCCTCTAAAACATTTTTAAAAGCCATCTGTGGCCATGTCTATTGTATATTGTTCAGAGCAAATTCCATGCATTAATTTGACATTGGGTCAGTAATTGCTTTGCTTTTTGTTTGCGCAGAGTATCATCCCCATCAGTTATGGATAATGTGCCAAGTTTTAATGTTATGCATGAGAAAAGATAGATTTTCCGTTTCTTGCACGCTCTCCGTAACTCCACAAAAGCCCAGCTCGCATCATCCTGTGGTAATGCTTGATTCTGAAAAACGGCAATAATCTTTACAAAGAACGGAATGCATATATTTCATCATTAGAATGAAAGTTGTTACATAATTACAGCTTGTGTGATGAGAAAGCTATTTCATGAGCCATCAAAAAAAATTGTGATCTTGATAAGATGGTTATGTGAGGTGTGAAATATTTACTTTTTCTCAACTCAATCCAGTCCTGGATAATTTCACTAGGTTATTCCTAATGTTAGGAGAAGAGAAAGAGAAAAAAAAAAATTAGGTCTCCACCCAGATGATTTGTGCAATCACACTAATCAGTTTAAGATGTGGTTCTTGAAAATGTTAACCAAAGTGGAGGAATTTCCCCCAAATATGTAATTTCATGGGCCTGAACTCTCCCATCCCACAGTCCAGTGATCACACATAAACTGCTAACATGGACACACACATTTGTAGTAAAAGTCACAACCACCAGGAAAATATGTGAAAAGAGCCTCTGCGGCAGGATCTCGGAGACAATTTAAAAAGTTTTATGCAATTTTATTTTTATTTACTCATTTGTAAAATTTATTAGGCAAATGTTTGGCTAATATTCCAAATTTTGTTACATAAAATTTATGTATGTTAGCTGCCCTTGAGTTACTTATAAATCAATTTTTATTTATTTATTTATTTACTAGATTTTTATCCTGTCTTCATACATAACTTTTTCCTCCTATTTTCCCCACATCAACAACCCTATGAGGTTGGGCTGAGGGAAACTGACTGTCCCAAGGTCACCCAGGCAGCTTTCATGGCTAAGGCAGAACTAGAACTCACAGATTCCTGGTTTCTAGGCCAACACCTTCACTTTTAGATTAAATTGGCTCTCTTATTTAAAATATATGAAAAAACTATTTACATTAAAATAAATAAATAACTATTTTTGCTGCCTTGAGGTACTTATAAAGTAACAAAGGTGGGGTAAAACAAATCTAATAAATTTTGAAAATTGCTGTGTTGAAAGAAAAATCTTCATTAGGGTCCAGTCCAAGCCAGGAATAAACAAAATGGAGGCTGCTTTAGGAAAGAAGGTTCTTGTTTATTGAGTTGCCAGAAACTTCAGTGATAGCAGCATGTTTCTGGATTGGCTGACCACATGGTGCTGGGAGTGGTGGGTTTTTATACCTTCTTGGGCTTTTGTGTTTGGAGTTGTTCCTGTGGCATGAACTTTGACCTGAGCTTTTGAATATGTCCTTTTGGTATTGTGATGGTGGTAGGTTAATCCTATTATGTCCTAAAGGTCACGTTCTGCTTCCTTGGGGCTGTGGCTGATGGCTATGTCCTATGTTGAATTTTTGGGTGAGGGGTTGTTGGTTCTAGGGATCTTTGTCTTTCTAATCCCATCAGCTCCAAGCTTCCTGGCTCCAGTCATTCTGGAAGGATTATCAAATCTGCATTTCTACAGACCTGACTTCTGCTTGGCTTCTGGCTGGGGCAGAGAGACGGGGAGGGGGTTTCTGCCTTTTTAGATCTTCTCCATTATTCCTTTGGGGGAAATATAATATTCTTCCTTTTTAATATTACACAAAATATTTCTTTTTCAGGTGGGGGGGGGAGGCTGTCTTCCTACAAGTGCTTCTCATCCAAAATAGAAGAATTAATGTCATGCCACCTTAACCCTAACCCTAACCCCTAACCCTAACCCTAACCCCCAACCCCTAACCCCTAACCCCTAACCCCTAACCCCTAACCCTAACTCCTAACCCTAACCCCTAACCCTAACCCCACTAACTAGGCCATTTACTTTAATGGAGAACTACAAAAAGAAAAGGTGGAGGAAAAAGTACTGCATAAATAGGCCTCAATTATGCTATAGTTCAGTGCTGGCGAACCTTTTAGAGACCGAGTGTCCAAACTGCAACCAAAAACCCACTTATTTATCACCGGGTGCCAGGTGGGCATGGCCCACTGGGTGGGCGTGGCTGTGGTGGTCATGGCAGATTGGGTGGGAGTGGCCAAGGCGGGCGTGATTACCTCAATGTTGCTTGTGGGAAGGGATGCCTGTGGGGGCTAGGCAGGGTTGGGGGAGATCCAGGGGGTCTCTGCCATGTGGGGCGGTGGGCAGGAGGCTCATCCTGCGGGGAGAGGTGAGGCAAGGTGAGGCAGGGCGGGGGTGCCATTGTCACAGGGCAAGGTGTGGCAGGGGCGGCTGCTGCCTGACACCATCGACCCCTGCACACAGAGGCCAGGGAGCGCACGGGTGCTGGGATGCATCTGGCCATGTGGGACCTTGGCGAGTTAGCAGGCGGTTGGTTGAAGAGGGACGGTTGCCATCTCCAGGGCATGGCCTGTGTGCCCCTAGAAAGGGTTCTGAGTGCCGCCTCTGACACGCTTGCCATAGGTTCGCCACCACTGCTATAGTTTATGAGATTGAGCCCATTTATAAATGTGTGAAACCACGCTGGGCTTTGCTAAGGACAGCTAAGGTATTTAGAGAAAAGGCTGTAAAGCTGAATCTTTTTCCTCTTCCTTTTGAGAGGAGGGTGAGAAGTGTCCTAAATTCAGTATGAAATTGAGAGAGAGACAAAGACAGACAGACAGGCAGACATCTGGGTGAAATCCAAATTGAAGCTGGGTTTGCTTTGATCTAAAGGTCAGCTTTAGCATTGACTGTTTATAAGCTCTTGATCAAGAGAGCTCTGTTTCCTGAGTCAAAGAACTGCTTACAGCTAAATTAAGATGGACAGCTGTTTAATTTGCATCTGGGCTCTTGCTTTTGCGCATTTGCTTGGATAAACACAAGATTTTGTTTTGCTTCCAAGCGGGGCGTGGTAGGGCAGGAAGCCCAAACCAAAAAAATGGGGTACTGACAGCGTTGCTGAAAGATTGCAAGATGCAGGCCAGCTACTGCTAATGTGCACTGATGTATATAAATATTGAGGAAGCTTTAATCACAACATTCTGGGCATCATCTTGACTTTTTTGACCATATTTTGTAAACAGTCCCGATCAAAGAATCGGGGCTTGCTTTGTTTTGGGGTTTTATTATTGTGTGTTCTTCAAGTTACATTCCAAATATGTACCAAGGACCTGGGATAGGCAGATGTGGATGTTTGATGGTATTACAGATATCGTTGCAGGATGGGAGCAGTTCCTAGTAAAGCCGCCTTTTGCAATTGACTAATGGCGAATTTGTCAATGCCAATGGTGTTCAAGTGGTGCTCCAGTTGTTTTGGGATTGCACCCAAGGCGCCTATTACTGTTGGTGCTATCCTTGCTTGCCTTAGCCACAGTCTTTCTATTTCTATTTGTAGGTCTCTGTATTTTGTTATCTTCTCCAGTTCTTTCTCGTCTATTCTGCTGTCTCCAGGCACTGCCATGGCCACTATCCAGACTTTTTTGTCTTTCTTATCGACAATTGTTAAGTCCGGGGTGTTATGTTGCAGGTGCTTGTCTGTTTGAATTCTGAAGTCCCAGAGCAGTTTAATTTTATCATTTTCTATGACTTTATTTTATGATCCCACCAGTTCTTGCTTGCAGGCAAATTATATTTCTTGCAGATCTTCCAATGCATCATTGTTGCTACTTTGTCATGCCGCTGCTTGTAGTCATTCTGTGTGATCTTCTTGCAGCAGCTTACCAGGTGGTCCACTGTTTCTTCAGCGTGTTTGCATAGCACTTACTGTCTGTTGTTGTCTTCTCAATTTTGACTTTATATGCATTTGTCCTTAAGGCTTGGTCTTGTGCAGCCAGAATTAGTCCCTCAGTCTCTTTCTTCAATTTTCCTGCTCTTAGCCATTGCCAGGTCTTGTTATTATCTGCTTTCCCAGCTATTTTTTTTTTAATGTACTGGCCATGTAGTGCTTTGTCTTCCCATGCCTCTATTCTGTTCTTCATTTGGTNAACAACAACAACAACAACAACAATATTGTTGTTGTTATTCTTATTATTGTTATTATTAATAATAATAATAATTTTTCACACAATTATTGCAGCATGCCCATGGTGAGGTGATCATAACTCAGATATTTGGCAATTGACTCTTATTTATGACAGTTGCAGCATCCCAGATTCATGTGATCCCCTTTTGCAACCTTCTGACAAGCAAAGTCAATGGGGAAGCCAGATTCACTTAACAACTGTGTTACTAACTTAACAGCTGCAGTAATTCACTTAATTACTGTGGCAAGAATGGTTGTAAAATGGGGCAAAACTCACTGAACAACTGTCTCGCTTAGTGACAGAAATTTTGGGCTCAACTGTGGTCGTAAGTTGAGGTCTTCCTGTATGTACCTTGAAAAGTTATCACGGCTTTTCTAGAGCTACTAACCACAGAATGAAAGGTCTATACCAGTGATGGCGAACCTTTTAGAGACCGAGTGCCCAACACCCCCCCCCGCTCCCCCACACCGTCCCTGCCCCACAGCCACCCACCGCCTCCATGGCCTGCTGCAGATCGCCCAGGTGGCCCAGCAGCACCATGGTGGCCACGCCCCACAGCATCATCTGCACGTGACAGGGCGTGAGTGCGGAGTCATATCCCTGCTGTCCGGCTGCCATGTCCTAGGCTGCACTGCTTGTGTGGGCCATGCTCGGGGGCGACTCTCATCTGGGGGGGGCTGCTGGTGGGGAGGGGGCCATGGGGAAGGCGGAGCTAGGGCGATGGTACGCGTGCCCACAGAGAGGGCTCTGAGTGCCATCTCCGGCATGCGTGCCATAGGTTCGCCACCACTGGCATATAAGCTTCCAAGGTCCAGCTGCTGCCAGAGACGCTGGTGGTCAAGGGAAGATGTGAATGGAAAGTTTCACCATGAAACCAAGGATCTGGCAGGCACGCCTGAGCCCCAACAGCACATTCTGCGCTGATGCAGAACCTTAACATCCTTTCCACCTTTGTTGGTTTATTTTGTTTATTTTTAAGAAGATGTTAGAAATTTACCACAGGCATAAGCCAGCTTAGGCCGGCCTCCACGGTCGGTGGTCTCTTCCAGAGCATTTTTAATTCCTTACCACACGAATGCCAGATGTGCCTCCCATCACAACCCAATGGCCAGTGGTTTGTTTTTTTTGTCAACACTTTTGTCTACAAACTGATGGGCACAATTTGAGATATATGTGGACAACAGAGCAGCAACTCGTGGATCGAAGAATTGGAAGGCATCCCCCACGGAGAAAAGGCCTCACAATTTTAGGGAACTTAAATAAAATATAAACTAAAACATACCAAGTTCTGTTGTTCTTACCCCCATGTAGTGCATCCCTTGCTTAAAAGATAAAATTAAAGCCAGAGGCCTACAAAGCATATATTCTAAGCCTCTGGTTTTAATCTTAGGCTTAGATTTGTCTTTACCCTAAGGAATAGAAGTTAAGATTAAAACCAGAGGCTTAGAAAATATACTTTGTAGGCCTCTGGCTTTAATCTTAATTTATATTCCTTAGGGTAAAGACAAACCTAATGCATTTAAGTGAGGTCAGTGTGGATTAAAAACATAGATTCACACCAATTGCGAAGCCTCTGGGGACCCCCAATCACTTTCCCAGCACTTTTAAAGTGTGACATATGTTTTCCCTGCTGATAATTTAATCACCACCGCATCGTGTGTCTGGAAACAAGAGGGATATTTAACAAAAGAGTCCTAGCTGTGTGGTTAACCAGAAATATTTTTCCCTGCTGCTCTGCAAAGCTTCACCCCGTAAACATCTGCACGAGAGATTGCTGAGAAAGCCACACGAACAAGACCCATAAAATAGATTTAAAGCTGGTGGTTTCCCTGCGGCATGCGGTTAAAAAAGGAAACAGCATCTCCAAGAAGAAAAATGAGACAGAAAATTAGGGAGAAATGGGTTTTTTTTCCTTGCATATCAGAGAGCTGGGGGACCCAGGCTTTGTCCGGACTGTTTTATTCCAGTTTGGAGATCTGTATAATAATAATAATAATAATAATAATAATAATAATAATAATAATAATAATAATAATAATAATAATAATAATAATAATAATAATA
>NW_015387701.1:74216-111720 GCF_001527695.2 Protobothrops mucrosquamatus
CCAGCTTGCAGGACTGGCCTAGGGGAAAATTTTTAATGGGGGTTTTAAAGCAATTTTAAACTAACTAGACCAATCATTAATATTTGTTTTTAATTATGTTTTTAATCTGTAGTTTTTTGGGATTAGTATTTTTATCTGGTTGTTAGCCGCCCTGAGTCCGCAAGGAGAAGGGCGGGATATAAATTAAATTAATAAATAATAAATAAATAAATAAATAAATCTAGTCCAACCCCCTGCTCAGGCAGGAAACCCTACACCATTTCGGACAGATGGCTGTCCAGTCTCTTCTTAAAAACTTCCAGTGTTGGAGCATTCACCGCTTCTGGAGGCAGGTTGTTCCCCTGGTTAATTGTTTTAACTGTCAGGAAATTTCTCCTTAGTTCTAGGTTGCTTCTCTCCTTGATTAGTTTCCACCCGTTGCTTCTTGTCCTGCCTTCAGGTGCCTTGGAGAATAGCTTGACTCCCTCTTCTTTGTGGCAGCCCCTGAGATACTGGAACACTGCTATCATGTCCCCCCTCGTCCTTCTCTTCGTTAAACTAGACATAACTAATTCCAGCAGCCGTTCCTTATATATTTTAGCCTCCAGTCCCCTAATCATTTTTGTTACTGCTCTTCTCTGTACTCTTTCTAGAGTCTCAGCATCTTTTTTACATCATGGTGACCAAAACTGGATGCAGTATTCCAAGTGTGGCCTTACCAAGGCATTGTAAAGTGGTATTAATACTTCACGTGATCTTGATTCTATCCCTCTGTTAATGCAGCCTAGCTGTGTTGGCCTTTTTGGCAGCTGCAGCACACGGCTGGCTCATATTTAAGTGATTGTCCACTAGGACTCCGAGGTCCCTCTCACAGTTACTACTATTGAGCAAGGTAATCTCCTTCAGGCTGGGTATATGATGTGGGAAGAAATATTCATCCCTTCAGGGTAGGAATCCTGGGCTGGTGAATCAGAAGAGTCACTCCCGCACACGGGGTGGAGAAGAATGTACAGTATTTGACTTACAGGTAGTCCTCAACATACAGCCATAATGGAATCTATCCCTTTCGGTCATATATCTTGATGGTCGTAAAACAGGTGGGTCGTGTGACTGACTTGATTTTATGATCTTTTTTTTTTTGCAACAACCATGAAGCAAACGTGGTGGTTGTTAAATGAATCAGAGGCTGTTAAGTGAACCAATGGCTTGCTATGGGCACAGTTTTGCCCAAACCCAGAAGTGCCAATTTTTGGCAGAAATATCATAAAATGTGGCCGTACGATTGCAGGACACTGCAACAGCCGTAAATGTAGCCCAGGGCCCCAAATTTGGTCATGTGACTGCAGAGGAAATTTGATTTGGTCAAAACTTCGAATCTGGGTCATATAGGCCCCCTTTTCCAGGTCCATTGTAACTTCAAATCTTGTTTTAAAAGATGCCTGTTAATTTCACGCAACAAGCACGGCCAGCTGAGCTACAGATTCATCTGAAAAAGAATTAAAGTCTAACGACGAGCTAAGAAACTTGCTCCAGGGAAGACTTGATTATATTTGCCACATGTTAGTGAATTGCTTATAGAAACAGACTTTGTACAGACAAATATAATGAAATATGTGACTCATTTATAAAAAAAAAATAGTGTAGGTCAAAAATGCATGATAGCTGTATATTAGAAATAAATATATACATAATTACATAATGTAATATATATATTAGATAAATATAGCATTGAAACTGTTTAGTGTTATAACAATATTATTACATACTTTGTTTCCCCTTGTCTGTTATATTTTGCTCGCCTTTTTAGAAACGTTTATTGTATCCTTTTTCTCTCTGAAAATGTATATATTTCTAGCACAATTATCTTTGCATCTTGTTCCTTTTCTTCTTTTTCTCTTACTATTTTAAAAGCAATAGGAAGGAAGGAAGGAAGGAAGGGGAGGAGGAGGGGAGGGGAAGGGGAGGAGGGAGGGAGAGAGGGAGAGAAGGAAGGAAGGAATGAGAGGGAGGGAGGAAGGAAGGAAGAGGAGAGGAAGGGAGAGAAGGAAGGGAGGGAGCAGAGGAGGGAGGAGAGGAGGGAGGGAGGGAAGGAGAGAGGGAGAGAAGGAAGGAGGGAGAGAAGGAAGGAGGGAGGGAAGGAAGGAAGGAAGGAAAGAAGGAAGGAAGAAAGGAGAGGGAGGGAGAGAAGGAAGGAAAGAAAGAGAGGGAGGGAGAGAAGGAAGGAAGGAGGGAGGGAGGGAGGGAGGGAAGGAAGGAAGGAAGGAAGGAAGGAAGGAAGGAAGGAAGGAAGGAAGGAAGGAAGGAAGGAAGGAAGGAAGGAAGAACAGATCTTGGGCAGGAAGAATTTGAAAAGCCCAGTGCCTAGTTTGATCTATCTGTGAGAAACGATTCCTGAACATAAGGAAAACATAAGGATAATAAGCACTTTATTACTCCCAATAAGTCATAGAGCTGCCCCTGAAAGGAATGAAGGGAAGGCCAGAAAAGTGGATTAGATAATTGCAGAGCTTCAAGCCAGCAGCTGAAACAAAGACACAGTGATATAGTTCAGACTTCCCTCCAGAGCTCACATGTTGCTTTCATAGATTCCAGCAGAGCATTAATCTGAATTGTATGCATACCGGCGGGGAGCAGGGAGGGAAATGTCAGTTCTCTATATGACAGAGTTAATTCAGGCTACAGCTGCCGCAGACAGACTTTTTGCAAGGCTCCAGTTGTTTGAATAATTGCAGGAGAGGTAGTCCTCGATTTACAACGTTCATTTCGAGACAGTTCGGAGTTACAAGGGCACTGAAAAATGCGACATGGCCATTTTTCACGCTTAACGACCGTTGCAGTGTCCCCGCAATCACGTGATCAAAATTCAAATGCTTGGCAACTGACACGTACCTATGACGGTTGCAGTGTCCTGAGGTCACGCGATCCCCTTTCTGCCACCTTCTGCCAAGCCAAATCAATGGAGAAGCCAGATTCACTTAACAACCAGGTTGTTAAGTTGATGACTGCAGTGATTCACTTAGCCACTGTGGCAAGAAAGGTCGTAAAATGGGGCAAAACTCAGTCAACAACTTCCTTGCTTAGCAACAGACATTTTGGGCTCTGTTTGTGTTCATAAGCCAGGACTGCCTGTAATTAAATTTCTCTTCAGCCCCTTTAAGGTCTTACTATCATAGAGCTGAGTCTGGAAAAGAAAACGCAGCCCATGATTCAAATGAAGGTAGATCTTGACTTACAACTACTCATTTGGAATAGAATAGAATAGAATAGAATAGAATAGAATAGAATAGAATAGAATAGAATAGAATAGAATAGAGCTGGAAGGGACCTTGGAGGTCTTCTAGTCCAGCCCCCTGCTCAAGCAGGAGAACCTATACCATCTCAGACGGGTGATTGTCCAGTCTCTTCTTAAAAATCTCCAGTGATGGAGTGCCCACGATTTCTGGGAGTAAGCTGTTCCAATAATAATAATAATAATAATAATAATAATAATAATAATAATAATAATAATAATAATAATAATAATAATAATAATAATAATAATAATAATAATAATAATAATAATAATAATAATAAAGTTGGAAGGGACCTTGGAGGTCATCGAGTCCAACCCCCTGCTCAGGCAGGAAACCCTATACCGTTTCAGACAAATGGCTGTCCAGTCTCTTCTTAAAAACGTCCAGTGTTGGAGCATTCACTGCTTCTGGAGGCAGGTTGTTCCACTGGTTAATGGTTCTAACTGTCAGGAAGTTTCTCCTTAGTTCTAGGTTGCTTCTCTCCTTGCTTAGTTTCCACCCGTTGCTTCTTGTCCTGCCTTCAGGGGCTTTGGAGAATAGCTTGACTCCCTCTTCTTTGTGGCAGCCCCTGAGATATTGGAACATTGCTATCATGCCCCCACTCGTCCTTCTCTTTGTTAAACTAGACATACCCAATTCCAGCAACCGTTCCTTATATGTTTTAGCCTCCAGTCCCCTGATCATCTTTGTTGCTCTTCTCTGTACTCTTTCTAGTTGATTGTCCTCACTGTCAGAAAGTTTCTCCTTAATTCCAGGTTGCTTCTCTCTTTGTTCAGTTTCCAACCATTGTTTCTCGTCCTTCTCTCTGGTGCTCTGGTGAACAACGTGACCTCCTCTCCCTTATGGCAGCCCCTCAGATATTGGAACACTGCTATCATGTCTCCCCTATTTCTTCTTTTCTTTAGACTAGCCAAACCCAAGTTCCAAAGGTCTCCAGGCCTTTGATCATCTTAAAAGCCATATACTTGGGACAATTACACTCACAAGTTGAGGACTACTTGTAATGCCTCGACTTACAACCACTATGTCTTAGGACCGTTATTCCGGGTTTAATTACCATTGTACGTTGAAGCCTTCTTGTAAACTGCTGCCGTGAAGGATTTTACTTCTAGAAAAGGTGGCTTTGAGGAAATCAGGGGTTCTCAACCTTGGCAACTTTAAGACTTGTGGACTTCAACTCCCAGAATTCCTCAGCCAGCTGGCTGAGGAATTCTGGGAGTTGAAGTCCACAAGTCTTAAAGTTGCCAAGGTTGAGAACCCCTGATACTAAATCCTTCCCACTTGAGGAGACAATTTAATCCATTGCTTACATCCTCTGTCATCAGGACATTTCAGAAAGATGTTGGCACTCTTTTTCTACCCCGTCTAATCCTACGTACCATTTCCTCTCCTCTGCTGCCAGCTTCTTGCTTCGTATCTGGATTCTTTCAGGGCTGGTCTCCAGCTGCATTTCAGAACATCCTGCTGGGTGTATTTTCATTGTTGTTACGCTTTCCTGACCTTCCCCAATTGTGGGATCTGCGTCAGGCCTCTGCGTGCATTTCTGCTGTCCACATCAATGCCACGGGTGATAGCCGTGGTGGGATTCAAATAGGTGAACAACCGGTTCTCTGTGTGGATGCCGCTTCCGGAAGTCCGTTCTGGGCCTGGTCAACAAAAAATTAGCTACCGGTTCTGCCGAACTGGTGCGAACCAGCTGAATCCCACCACTGGGTGATAGCCACATCATATTTCCTAATTTCCTTGGTAACTGGTAGTGAGACCTTGCAAAGGCAGGCTTGAAAACTAGATCATCCCCAATCTCTTTTATTGAGTTTGAGGGGTCCTTGGCGCTCTCTGAGCTTGGTGGTTTTCTTGCAGACGTTTCATTCCCAAACTAGGTAACATCATCAGGGCTAGCAAGGAATGGGGCTTGCTCTCAGTTTATAATCTGGTAGTGGCTTGCCCTTCCAGTGTTGGTGGGGGGTAGTCATGGTGATTCTTTGGTTGGGCTGTTTACTGTTAGCTTGCTTGGCAGTTCCTTGATTGGGACATTGTTTACCTCTTGACTGTTGGTTTGATGTTAACCTTGGTGTTAATTTATGCTCATCTGGGTGTTGATTGCTGGTGGGGAGGTGTTTGGGTCTTTTTGTTCTTTTTTTGGCTCTGAACCAAGCTCAGACCCTTCATTTCAACCCTGAGATACAAATATTCTCCTTAATTTATTGAGTTTCATCAACCTCTACCAATGTGTCAAAGGGTGAGGGTAAATGTACAGGACACATTTTAACACTTAGTGCCAGAAATAATAATAATAATAATAATAATAATAATAATAATAATAATAATAATAATAATAATAATAGTAGTAGTAGTAGTAGTAGTAGTAGTAGTAATAGTAGTAGTAGTAGTAGTAAAAAGTTGTAAGGGACCTTGGAGGTCATCTAGTCCAATCCCCTGCTCAGGCAGGTAACCCTATACCATTTCAGACAAACGGCTGTCCAGCCTCTTCTTAAAAACTTCCAGTGTTGGAGCATTCACTGCTTCTGGAGGCAGGTTGTTCCACTGGTTAATTGTTCTAACTGTCAGGAAGTTTCTCCTTAGTTCCTAAAAAGTGGCAATATTCGAGTATCACCAGTCACCTAGCAAGGTGTCAAAAACTTGATGACCAAAAAAAAAAAAAAAGGAAAATAGTGACAAAGTACAGGTAGTCCTCGACTTACAACAGTTCACTTAGTGACTGTTCAAAGTTACAATGGCACTGAAAAAAGTGCCCCCCAAGCCACAGCCGACCAAGACACCTGCCTGCCCACCCAGCGGCGCTCTTCCTCCAGTCCGAGGTTTTTATTATTGTGAGCATTTCTGTTGAGGATTGGCAGTGGGGGTGGGGGTGGGGGTGTTTGGTTTTGATTCCCCCCGTCTGCTGGGTGGTTGCAGCAGGTTTTGGTCACTTCACATGATCCTGGGACACTGTGACCGTCATAAATATGAATCAGTTGCCAAGCATCTGAATGTAAATCACAAGACCTTGGAGATGCTGCAACATTCCAGCTGATCGGCACTTCTTCTGGGCTCAGCAGAAGCACCAGGATCAGCGCCGAGCTCCAGCTGGAGCCTGGCGCTGATCCTGGCACTTCCACTGAGCTCTGACAGTCCCGAAGAAGCGCTAATCCTGGCGCTTCCGCTGAGCCCTGACAGCCCTGCAGCTCCAGCCATCTCTCGCTCAGGCTTGTGTGGTGCTGCCACCGGTTCAGCTCATTTTCCTCCCCCGCTACCACTTTTCTAGGATGGTCGTGTACCACCCGCCAGGTGCCAATGTACCACAGATGGTACCCGTACCACTGGTTGGAAAAGCCCTGCGTCTTGTATTCCCAAATTCAGCCCCGATTTATTTCTCTTCCTTATTGTCCCCTTCCTTACAGATCTTGATCATGGAGAGGCCCTCAAAGGGAGTGTCTTTCCTTCTGCTCCTCTGTTGGCTGGGGGTTTCCTGGGAGGCCCGTCTTCCCCGCCCTCTCACCTCTTCCAATGCAACCATCTTCTCCCATGTCTACACAATTAAGGTGGCAGGAGAAGACCCACCAGACAAAGACGCCTCCCCGCCTCCCCAAGAGGCCTTAGGCCCTCCTGGGTCTTCTCGTGGAGGGGGCCAGCATGAGCACACCCTGGAAGGATCCGATCAGGAGCACGTGGTGTTCACCCATCGCATCAACCTCCCACCGCAGTCTTGTGGGTGTCCACCTGGCACCGAAGATACCCGGGAGCTCTGGAGAAGGCTGCAGGCCCTTGAGAGTGAAGTGCGGGTCCTACAGGAAACCTGCCAAGCTGGGGGAGGCTGTTGCCCTGCTGCTGCGTCCACCAGTAGTCAAGCCAGCGAAGGTAAAGGAGGAGGAGGAGGAGGAGGAGGAGGAGGAGGAGGAGGAAGAGGGCAGGGTTGAAGCCTACCTGGCCCTGATTGGAATATTTTATTCCTTGCCAAATTTGTTTCTGAGCTGGGATCAAGGAAACAGGCATTTCATGAATTAAATCCTTTGTTCTTCACCTGATGGCAGCAAGCCCCAGAGACCCCCTCCATCCAGGACAGTTTAAATACATTACAATCGGCCCTTCCTATAGAATATATACCCCTTACCTAGTCGCTTATTTCCCTCCATACATCATTCCATTTAAATTCCTTCCTTAAATTCCTTCCTTCCACCCTCCTTTCTTCCCTCCTCACTCCTTTTCTTCCTTCCCCTTTCTTCCTTCCTTCCCTCCCTCCCTCCTTCCCTCCTTCCCTCCCACCTCCTTCCATCCCTCTGTCTTTTCTTCCCTCCTTCTTTGTTTCTTCCTTCCTTCCTTCTCCCTTCCTTCCTTCCCTCCTTCTTTGTTTCTTCCTTCCTTCTTCCTTCCTTCCTTTTTTCCTCCTTCCATCCCTCCCTCCTTCCTTCCCCTTCCTTCCCTCCCTCCTCCTTCCATCCTTCTGTCCTTTCTTCCCTCCTTCTTTGTTCCTTCCTTCCTTCTTTCCTCCTTCCTTCCTTCCTTTCCTCCTTCCATCCCTCCTCCCTCCTTCCTTTCTTTCCCTTCCTTCCTTCCTTCCTTCCCTTCCTCCTCCTTCCCTCCCTGTCCTTTCTTCCCTCCTTTGTTCCTTCCTTCCTTCCTTCCTTGCTCCCTGCCTCCCTCCCTCCTTCCTTTCTTCCCTCCTCCTTTCTTTCCTCCCTCCCTCCCTCCCTCCAAATAACTTTGTGAAAACCAACCTTTGGAAGATCAGAGTTTTATTCTCATTCAGTCGTACTCCTGGAGGGTAAAACAGGCAGCTGAGCTCACCAGCTTCCTGCCTTGGGTTGTGAATACAGCAATTAAGTGATTTACAGGTGCTCTCTTAAACAATCCCTCCCTCAACCTCCTTATGACTCTCTCTCTCTCTCTCTCTCTCTCTCTCTCTCTCTCTCTCTCTCTCTCTCTCTCTCTCTCTCTCTCTCTCTCTCTCTCTCTCTCTCTCTCTCTCTCTCTCTCTCTCTCTCTCTCTCTCTCTCTCTCTCTCTCTCTCTCTCTTTCTCTCCCCTAGGCCAAACAGACATTCGCACGTTATGTTCGCACCATGGATCCTTTGACCTCTCTCGCTGCCTGTGTGAATGCGAGTCAGGTTGGGGCGGTCCCACCTGCGCGGAGCCGGTCTGCTCCGAAGGCTGCGGGGGCGCAGAACGTGGCAGTTGTGTGAACGGGCACTGCCAATGCCAGCCTGGCTACTCAGGGGTCAGCTGCGAAGAGCCACCCTCTTGCCCCGATGACTGCAATGACCAAGGGCGCTGTGTGGAGGGCCGCTGCACCTGCTTCCCAGGATATGTGGGCCCCTCCTGCTCTGACCCAGTTTGTCCCCAGAACTGCCACGGACATGGCCAGTGCATCTCAGGAGGGTGCGTGTGCAACCCGGGTTACACTGGGACCGATTGTGCAACCCGAGCTTGCCCTAGCAACTGCAACAGGCATGGAGAATGCCGCAATGGACGCTGTGTGTGCGAGCCAGGCTTCACCGGGCCGGCCTGCGGCACCAAGACTTGCCCCAACGATTGTAACCAGAGAGGCCACTGTCTGCAAGGAGGGGTGTGTACCTGCCACCCAGATTACACCGGCCCCGACTGTGGTCAGCTGGCATGTCTGGGGCACTGCAGTGGTCACGGAGAATGTCAGAATGGAACGTGCGTGTGCAACAGTGGCTATTCGGGCGAGGACTGTTCAGTAGGTAGGCACAAAGGTTTATTCAATCAATCAGAATAGAGCTGGAAGGGACCTTGGAGGAGGAGAGTCTATAGTACCATTTCAGACAAATAGCTGTCCAGTCTCTTCTTTAAAAAACCTCCAGTGATGAAGCACCCACGACTTCTGAAGGCAAAGCTGTTCCACTGGTTAATTGTCCTCACTGTTAGGAAGTGTCTCCTTAATCCCGGGTTGCTTCTGTCCTTGATTAGTTTCCATCCGTTGTTTCTTCTCTCGCCTTCTGGTGCTTTGGAAATGAAAGGTGATCCATTTGGAAAATGGGTTGGGAGGGGACATTTCCTGAATCCTTTAGGGCAGTGATGGCGAACCTTTTAGAGACTGAGTGCCCAAAAACCAGCCCCTCACCATCCCGCCTGCTCCGCCCCTTCCCACTCCTCCCACCCCCACTCTGCCCACCATCCCTTGCCCCGCACACCCGCAGGGCCACTCACCGCCACCACGACCCACTGCAGATTGCCCAGGCGGCCCAGCAGCACCATGGCGGCTACGCCCTCCACCCGCGCCCCGCAGCATCAACTGCGCACAACGGGCGCGAGGGTGGAGTCTTGTCCCCGCTGCCCAGCTGCCATGTCCTTGGCTGCACTGCTCCGTGCGGGCTGCGCCCAGAAGTGACTCTCTCCAGGGGGGCTGCTGGTGAGGAGGGGGCCACAAGGGGAGGCGGGGCTGGGGTGACAGCGCACGTGCCCACAGAGAGGGCTCTGAGTGCTGCCTCTGGCACATGTGCCATAAGTTTGCCGGCCACTACTTTAGGGCCTAACCCAGTGCTTCTCAACTTTGGCAACTTTAATAATTTAACTTTGTTCCCTAGCCAGCCAGCCAGAATATTCCGGCTGGCAACTGGCACGTATTTAGGATGGTTGCAACATCCCACATTCATGTGATCACTATTTGTGACCCACCCAGGTGATTTCCAACTAGCAAAGACAATAGGGGAAGCCAGATTTGCTTAATGACTGTGTGATTTGCTTAATGACCGTGGCAAAAAAGATTGTAAAATCAGGCACAGTCATGTCAGGACTCATAATGACCACATTGCTTAATTGCAGTCCCAACTGTGGCCGTACGTCAAGGACTGCCTGTACAGAAAAGCACATTTGCAGCAAACTGGGCCAAACCTTATTTTGCCAGCCTTTAAAAGAGCATTAAAAACATCACTCTTTCTCCAGATCCTTGGGGGTTTAAGCATCTCTGAAAACAACACTGATTTATTCCAGCTTGTTTTAGCTCTTAAATCCCTCTGTGTTTCTAATTGGCTCACATATGCTGGCTGGAGAATTCTGGGAGCTGAAGTCCACACATCTTTAAAATGGCCAAGGTTGGGAAGTGCTGATCTCCTGAATGAATAAACAACATCATTTTTCATAACAGAGAGAGGGAAAAGGAGCTGTAGATTTTTTTGTTTTGCACAAATCTACATGTTACTAAAAAACTCTCCTTCCTGTAACCTTTTACTGGCAAAACAGTACATCACAGGGAAACAGTTTTTCAACCAAGATACCCCAAGTGGTCTAATTTGAAGAATGCATCCAAAATCTGAGACCCATAACTCCCAAGGAAATGAAATTTGGGAAGGTTGTCATGGAATCATAAGGCTGGAAGAGACCTTGGAAGTCTTCTAGTCCAAACCCCGGGCTAAGACAGGACACCTTATACCAGGGGTAGGCAACCTCGGCTCTTTTATGACTCGCGGACTTCAACTCCCAGAATTCCTGAGCCAGCATGGCTCAGCTTGGAAACCTCTCCCTTTCCCCTCAGCATGGCTGGCTCAGGAATTCTGGGAGTTGAAGTCCACGAGTCATAAAGAGCCAAGGTTGTCTACCCCTGCCTTATACCATTCTTGACTAATGATTGTCCAGTTTTGTCTTGAAAATGTCCAGCAATGGAACCTCCACAACTCCAGGAGGCAAGCTGTTCCATGGATTAATCGTTCTCACTGTCAGGAAATTCCTCCTTATTTCCAGGTTGAGTCTCCCTCTGATGAGCTTCAGTGCTGCTGGGCTGCTGCTGCAATCATGTGATACTCATTTTGAACATTCTGTGACAGTTTCCCAGCCACTCTCACAATCCCTCACTTCCTTCCCCCACCCACAGCAACCACTTACTAGCCCAGTGATGGCGAACCTTTTAGAGACCGAGTGCCCAGACTGCAACCCAAAACCCACTTATTTATTGCCGGGTGCCAGGTGGGCGTGGCCCACTGTGTGGGCATGGCTGTGGTGGTCATGGCAGACTGGGTGGGTGTGGCCAAGGTGGGTGTGGTCACCACAATGTTGCTCGTGGGGAGAGATGCCTATGGGGGCTGGGCAGGGTTGGGGGAGATCCAGGGGGTCTCTGGCAGGTGGGGCGGTGGGCAAGAGGCTCATCCTGTGGAGTGAGGCGAGGCAAGGTGAGGCAGGGCGGGAGTGCCATTGTCACAGGGCAAGGAGAGGCAGGGGCCAGGGTGGCTGCTGCCTGACACCATCGGCCCCCGCACACAGAGGCCAGCGAGCGCATGGGGGTTGACAGTGTCTGTCAGCAGCCACAGCCTGCCGGCCTCTCGAACAGCACACTCTGGGGCTCTGCAGCTTGTCGCCAGCAGTTCAGAGAAGCCGCCTCTGAGCTGGACGGCCGGCCGACAACTGAGGAGGCGATGCAGTGGGTTGTGCCTGGGAAAAGGAGAGCACACGAGGCCAGGAGGGATGGGATGGGGAGGAGGGAAACCAGCCATGCTGGGATGCATCCGGCCACGTGGGATCTCGGCGAGTTAGCAGGCGGCTGGTTGAAGAGGGACAGTTGCCATCTCTGGGGCATGGTGCATGTGCCCACAGAGAGGGCTCTGAGTGCCGCCTCTGGCACGCGTGCCATAGGTTCGCCACCACTGTACTAGCCTGCTTGGAAGGGAAGGGAAGTAGGAAGGGAGGGAGGGAGAGACAGAGGACTAGGGAGGTAGGGAAGGCAGGAAGGAAAATTCTCTGCTAACTTCCTACAAGGAAACTCAATGGGGAAGCTGGCAGGAAATCAGAATCTGCTCCCACACCCATTGGTTTTTTTGCCCACCCATGGTCATTCTATTTCTGTTTAGATAATTTATATTTCTGAAACAATGACCCAATAGGGCACAGATTGTCTAGTGTTGAACTAGTATGGAATATTGAGGTGTGCACCTTGATTAAAAGTGAGGCTCACTGACAATCTCCCCTCAGGCAACAAAATGTCTCTTCAAGGCAATATTGTCTTAGCAAAGTTCTGAAGAGATGATCATAAAGTAAGAAAGCAAGCAATATTGGTTCCTGCTCTTATACATACACACACACACACACACAAACCATCTTTTTTCTTGGCCTAAACAGAGATTCCATCCATTGGTGTCCGTGTCTCAAATCGAGATGAAACCTCTTTCCGCCTGGAGTGGAACTACCCCGAGATTTCTGTGGACGGATATGAGATCTACGTGGCACCCACGGTAAAAAGAGATACCTCGGGACAATGTGCTTGTGCAGCAGAAGTGGAGAATCCAACTTGTACTGCCATCCAAATATTGCTGAACTATAACTCCCAGCAGCCCCAGGCGGTGTAGCCAGGGCGAATGCTAGTAGCTGTAGTTCTTCAATATCTGGGTTCAACCCAGAACTCATTTGTATTCATCTTAGCTCCTACTATAAGGAAATGATGGGACTTTTTTTAGGCTACTAAAGGCCAGTCCACCCGCCCTGGTTGTCTGTTTTTGGAGGGCGCAGCCCACCTCAAACACCTTTTCTGACTGTGTTTTCCTAATCCATATGAAAATAATATTTTCCAGGTTGAGTCAGCTCCAATTGCTTGTGGTATTTAACTTTGTATTGGTAGGAGCATCCAGTGTGTGTGTCTCTGTGTGTATGTGTGTATGGAGAGAGAGAGAGAGGGAGAGAGAGAGAGAGAGAGAGAGAGGGAGGGAGGGNGAGAGAGAGAGAGAGAGAGAGAGAGAGAGAGAGATGATCAAAGCTCTGCCCTTTTCTATGTGCATCACCCAAGTAATGTACATTAAAAAAAATAGCTACCTACTTTTCCAGTGCAATTTTTTAAATTCATCAATGCACCATTGAAACACAGGAGGAGGGAAATTTAGTTCAGTCCCAGATAAATTCATTCATTCATTCCACTTCCAGAAAGAAATACGAATAGCAGTTGAGTTCCCCCCCCACCAATGCACAGGGGAATTGCACTACTCACAGAAAAACCTTTTTATTTAGAACTAGCTGTACCCGGCCACGCGTTGCTGTGGCTCAGTCTGATTAAATGGAAAAGAAAGAAAAGAGAAAGCGCACGTTTGTTTAATTTCACAATGCTAGTGTGTGTTGCTTTTACGTCCAACAGATGGCGCTGTTTTTCAAAAAAAGCATGTTTTTACCTGTCACAGGTGTGACATCTATATAATAGTAGGTATATAAAAACACGTGCGTATTCGAATGCAACCTTTTGTCAAAATTTCAAAGCAATCGGTGAAGAACTTTCGGAGATTTAAGATTTTGAACCAACGAACATTTACATTTTTATTTATTTAGAATTACAGGAGGCTGGGTTTCTTGAAAGATTTTTCAGACCAGCCTCACTTTCCCTCCACTTCCCAATCTCATTCCAAACAAAATGATTTAATCAAGCCCTTGTGAGCATCTGTATGTTTTGTGGTGTCACTCTGTCTCTTTTTTTTTCCTTTCCAACCTGCAGAAGAATCCTCGGGCAGGTGAATCCACACACCTGTCTGGCACCGAAAGGATCTTTGAATACAAAGGATTGAAACCGGGGGAGGAATACACAGTCACCGTTCGGGTAGAAAAAGGGCAACACTACGGACCCCCTGTCACCCAGACCGTGCGTACGCGTATGTAGTCTGGAGCCATGACTCCATTTCTGTCTGCCTCTCTACCTCGTGCCCCATTTTTCTTTCTCTTCCGCCTGTTCCTTGTGTGTGCAAATTCTCTCCTCCTTGTTGGGCAGGAAATCTAGGTCTGGCCCATCATGAGCAAAGAGGCAGAATTCAATTCTCGCTGAGTCACACATTTATTCAGATCCGGTCAAAGATGGGTCCTCCCAGAAAGCTGGAAAAATCCCGAATGATTTATTTGGTCTGCTTTTATACTTTATGTGGTGATACAAGCGAGAAAACAGCCGTTTGTATGAAACTAGATCAGGGGTAGGCAACCTTGTCTCTTTTATGACTCGTGGACTTCAACTCCCAGAATTCCTGAGCCAGCCATGCTGAGGGGAAAGGAAGAGGTTTCCAAGCTGAGCCATGATGGCTCAGGGATTCTGGGAGTTGAAGTCCACGAGTCATAAAAGAGCCAAGGTTGCCTATCCCTAGTGTAGGGTCTCCTGCTTGAGCAGGGGGTTGGACTAGAACAGGGGTAGGCAACCTTGGCTCTTTTATGACTCGTGGACTTCAACTCCCAGAATTCCTGAGCCAGCCATGCTGAGGGGAAAGGAAGAGGTTTCCAAGCTGAGCCATGATGGCTCAGGGATTCTGGGAGTTGAAGTCCACGAGTCATAAAAGAGCCAAGGTTGCCTACCCCTAGTGTAGGGTCTCCTGCTTGAGCAGGGGGTTGGACTAGAACAGGGGTGGGCAACCTTGGCTCTTTTATGACTTGTGGACTTCAACTCCCAGAATTCCTGAGCCAACCATGCTGAGGGGAAAGGGAGAGGTTTCCAAGCTGAGCCATGCTGGCTCAGGAATTCTGGGAGTTGAAGTCCACGAGTCATAAAAGAGCCAAGGTTGCCTACCCCTGAACTAGATAAAAAGCAGAAGTTGCTACAATATCGTTGCTTGCCCAGTACATTTCAGAAGTATATTTAGAAAGAAAAATATTTAGCAGATCCAATTGCCCCTATTCGTGGTTTCCTTTCATGCTTCTCCTGAGCTATGGACGGTTGCATATTATTACAACTCATTTATTCTTTGTAATTCAGTCATTTCAATATAAGATTCTTGATCACCACAATCCTGAACAACATCCCCCTTTTTTTCCCCCATGCGTCCTTACCTCGATGAGTATTAAGAATTCAGGCACCTTGTTTATTCCACAACACAGCTTCTTTATGCATAAGCAGCCCATTTTATTTATGAATTACAGGCAGTCCTGCAATTGTTATAGTTTGCCAGACCTTAATGTGTTCTCCTCTTTCTTTCTATTTCTTTTTTTCTGTTTTTATTCTCATGATAAATAAATAAAAACGAAGAATGAACATCCTCATTAAGATCCTGCCTGGACCTGCTCTAATCATCTAGGACAAAGATCTTCAAACTTGGCCCTTTTATGACTTGTGGACTTCAACTGCCAGAATTCCTCAGCTAGGCACGCCTGGCTGAGGAATTCTGGGAGTTGAAGTCCACAAGTCATAAAAGGGCCAAGTTTGAAGACCCCTGATCTAGGAAATTAGTAAGAGGGGGAAAATGCATTAAAATGGATTTAATTAGGCTAGTTTACTAGGAGATAGATCAGGCCATTATTGAATAATGGTTTATATCTTCCAGTTGGTTATACTACTTTCTCTGCATTTGATCTTTACCTGCATTAAATAGCTACAGCTCCTGTTATCTCTTGTTTAGGAATAATTGGTCTGGGATGCAAGAATGTTCGTGGAGATTCTCAGTCATCCAGGTCATGGTTGTTCCAAAGGTGTGTTGTTGTTTTTTCAAGAGGCAACTGGACTTTCTTTGTTTTTCCTTGGAGACATTTCGCTTCTTATCCAAGAAGCTTCTTCAGTTCTGACTGAATGGTGGAGAATGGAAGGATTTACAACACAGGCCTTTCAGCAGTTCCACACATATTTGCACTATTCAGGTGAACCTGGGACACAGATAAACCTCCCAGTGGTCTTAAGGACCCTCAGAGAGTGCTAATGACCAGAAGACTGCAAGAAATATAAATCTTTCCGGTCTGCCCCAGAAGCTTCTTGGATGAGAAGCGAAATGTCTTCAAGGAAAAAAAAAAAGTCCAGTTGCCTTTTGAAAAAAAGCACTTTGGGGACAAGGGTCTTAATGACCACTAGATGGCAGCAAAGAGTTATATTATTATTATTATTATTATTATTATTATTATTATTATTATTATTATTATTATTCTAGCTCTCTGCTGTTATTTTGATGTCATCGGGCTCAAGAGGTCCCCAACTTTTCGGGCACCAGGGACCGGTTCCGTGGAGAGAGGTTTTTCCACGGACCGGAGGGGGCGTGGTTTCGTGTGCTGCCTGCATCTCACGGATGGGGCTTTCCTTGTTTGTGCGGCCCGGTTGTCGGCATGCCGTGGCCCAGTACTGGTCCACAGACCGGGGGTTGGGGACCCCTGATCTGGATTTTACAGGCCAGATATGGTACCCCTGCTCTTCTTTACTCCTTTCACTAAGCCCAAGTCCATCTCTTTCCAATTCCAATTGTTCCCCACCTTTATTCCCAATCCCTTTTGCCATGTTTTGTGTTTCATGTGTCTCTTCCTTTTCTCCAGGAGTGGCCCCTCCCAATGGCCTGCACTCATCACAGGTGTCTGAAAACTCCCTGACCTTGCAATGGGAACCACCTACCTCTCGCCCCGATGGCTACGTCCTCAGCTACGTCCCTCTGTCTCCCACTCGACCCGTCCAAGCCATGAAACGTGTAGAGCTGCCGGCAGTCCCTGAGCGTGTTACCTTGGAAGACCTGGAGAGCAGAACGCGATACCGCATCACCTTGGTTGCCCGTCAGAGTGGCGAGAACAGCCGAGCCACCAGCATTGTTGTCAGCACCACAGGTAGCTCACTAGGGTCTTGTCTGCCTTGGAGGTGAGGAACTGTGGCCCTTTTATGACTTGCGGACTTCAATTCCCAGAATCCCTGAGCCAGTCCACAAGTCGTAAAAGGGCCATCGCTCTACACCCCTAGTCTAGAACTTTCTTCTCTCTGGAAATGTCTATAGAGATTCTCAATCATCCGGGTCACGGTTGTCCCAAAGGTGTTTTTTCCAAAAGGCAACTGGACTTTCTTGCGGAGTTTTTTTTTCCCTTTTGAAAATGTTTCACTTTTCATCCAAGAAGCTTCTTCAGTTCTAACTGGCTGGTTGGGAATGGGAGGGTTTATCTTCTTTGCAGTCATCTGTGCTCTGAGGGTTGATCGTTTCTGATATATTCCTGCAGTGTGTGGAATAATGATTCAATGTTTTGGAAAATGCACTTTTGTGTGGAAAGCATCAAAAGAAAGAGAACAATGAGCTGGGCTGCTTCCGAGAGCAGAGAATATTGAAAAAAATATATATTCCCGTAAAAAAAGTATTTTAATGGGCAGAGCAATGGTGTCAGATTTGGTTTGTTTAAATCACGTATTTACTCTAGACCAGAGGTAGGCAACCTTGGCTCTTTTATGACTCGTGGACTTCAACTCCCAGAATTCCTGAGCCAGCATGGCTCAGCATGGAAACCTCTCCATTTCTCCTCAGCATGGGTGGCTCAGGAATTCTGGGAGTTGAAGTCCACGAGTCATAAAAGAGCCAAGGTTGCCTACCCCTACTCTAGACACTTGCAGGAAAGTTTATATATTTTTATAAAATCTGATTGCCAATACCAAGAACTACAAAGCATAAGTTGCTGCAAACTTTAAATTAGTGTTTCTTGACCTTGGCAACTTTAAAATCTGTGCATTTCAACTCTTCAAATTCCACACTCAGCCATTCTGGCTAGAGAATTCTGGGAGTTGAAGTCCAAACATCTTAAAAGTTGCCAAGGTTGAAAAAAAACAGTGCTTTAAGCAATATTGATTTGGGACAGAATTTTAAGAATTTTTGTTTATTCTCCTGGTAAAATCTTTCTGTCCCAATTTTTTCTGTGGCAGATCCATGATCCTCCAGGCTAACCTAGAACCTTTGGCCTTCCCTTTCACAGCTTCCCGTAAAGATAGGCTTTATAATTCTGTGAACAAATTAGCAGCCTTGATTATCCAGTATTCTCAGAAAAACATTCTTCTAGTGTTTTGTCAGTAATGGCTTATTTAAGCTTTATTTGCAGTGTGTGATGAAATGACCAGAAATAAGTCTGAAAGAATTCTGAAAGGTGGTTTCTGCATTCTTTCACTATGGAAGCCTCTTTCCCCACAATTATACTGTCTTTTTTCTACCAAGGACATCTCAAGTCTTTTTTTTTTTCTTTCCTTCAGCAGTTATGATTGCAATTCCTTTTTTATTTGAACTTCCTCTATGTAATCCACAGATCTCTGAAAATCAGACCACCGGAGTTTCCTGGAAGCAATGTATAAAAAAAAAAGACTAATTCCATCTGTTTTATTGCAGCTTTGGGGAAATTCAGGATCGGCAGTCTGGATAAGTCACCAAGTCTAACTTTGTAATGAGATGTGCCAACACCAGTCTAAACCAGTTACAGCGATGGGAAAATTAAAAAGCTAGATTAAGTAGGGCTCCCTACAGCTAGTCCTCGATTTACAATCACAATTGAGTCCAAAGTTTCTGTCGCTAAACGAGACAGCTGTTCAGTGAATTTTGCCCCATTTTACAGCCTTTCTTGTAAAATGAATTGTTAAATGAATCGTGGCGGTTGTTTAAGTTAGTAACCCGCTTGTTAAGTGAATCTGGCTTCCCCATTGATTTTGCTCGTCAGCATGTCACGAAAAAGGATCACATGAACCCAGGACTTCTGCAACCGTCAGAAATACGAGTCAGTTGCCAAGTGCCTGAATTTTGGTCAGGTGACTGCAACGGTCAGACGTGTGAAAAATGGTCCTAGGTCCTTTTTTCAGTGTCATTGTAAACTTCAAAGGGTCACTAAATGAACTGTTGTAAGTCGGGGACTATACCTGTATTTCTAGCTGCTAGCCATACATCTCATCTCCGTGACTTATTCCCCCTGAGTACCTTGCCATAACCTCCTGCGTTTTTGATCCCACCAGCACCAGCTCCAATTCAGCCAAGTCGCCACCACTTGACACCAACCCCCTCTTCCCATAAAAAGCCAGACACTTCCTCTTCTGAGCCTGAAGAGAAGAAACCTGGCACTAAACCACATCCGGGTCGCCGCCCGGCGAACACCACCTTGCTGACTAAGGAGCACTTCCTGAAGAGAATGACCCAGAATATCTCATCCAAACTGTCCCCCTACAATGGGACTCTCCTTGAGCGGCTCGAGAGCTACCTCCGGGCCATCAGATTCCCTCTCCGAGGCAACCAGACAATCCAGAGTGTGGCCAGGGACATCTACCTCTACCTCAAGCGTGCAAAGCCAATTGAGTTTCAAGAGAAGGTTGAAGAACGTCTTGTCCACGAAACCAGTAACTTGCCCGTGAAAAGGGAATTCCCAGTAACCGAAACAGAGAGCGTCTACTCAGAGGGATACCTCCGTCCAGACCACGCCAAGCCAACCGTGGTGACCAGCTCCCCCGATCACATTGAGGTGTCTTTGGACAGCGTGAGGGGGATTTCTGACCATGTGGTCATCCGCTACCGAAACATGGTGACTGGAGAAATAAAGGAGTTAGTGGTGCCTGGAAATGCGTCTACAGCCATCATCACCGGATTGTCACCCGGAACAACCTACTTGATGGAAATTCATGGGGTCATGAAAGGACATTCCTCTAAGTCATACTCCTTTATAACTGCCACAGGTACCAGGGTTGGTAGGGCAGTTGTTCACCTCGGCAATTTTCTCTCTCCTTTTGCCTGCGATAGTTGCCTCACATGCCTTGTTTGTGTTGTTGCAAAGTCGAGCTTCTGCGGCACCCACACATGGCCAAATATTTAATCACACGTTGCTTTCACGTTCTCCCCCAAGTTGCTTGGACAGTAGGCTGCTAGATATTTTCCTCCCTTAAGAGAAAGCCTTTCACGCAAACGTCACAATCTCCACCAGCTAATTTCTTCTTCAAGCCAAAATGCGGCCTTACCTGCTACTTCAAAGTTTGTTTGATCTGTTTTGTTTTTGCTACACGCCGGTTCTTATAGCCCGAGTGCTTCCCGTCCACCTTTTCTATGTTGTCCTGGGTTCCTCTGACATCTACTTGCAAAGCGTTAAACGATGGGATGTTTTTCCACTAAATTTAACCACGCGAGGAAGAATTTTATTACAGTTGTGGATGATATTATATGCAAAGAGCTTAGAGAACGCAGAGAAGTGACTGAAATATACTGAATTATGTCTTAATAATTTAAAAGCCTGGCTTTCTTCTGAAGAAGTTTCCATTTTTATCCTTACAGCTGTCCTGAGAAAGAATAATTTGTCCAATATCACCCCACAACAGCCCCTGTCTCTCCACAAAGCCTATATATGAATATGTGTGTGTATATATATATATATATATACACACACATATTCACATATATATATATGAGTGTTATGCCCAATTTTCTACTTATTTACTGAAAGGTTTTACACAATTTAGTAAAACATTCCTCAATATGTTGGCTCAAATATATACAAGTGACAGCCAAGGTTTGTCAAAACTGAAGAAATCAAAATCAGATCATCAAAACATTCACGTGTGGACGTTGAAATCACACTGAAAATTGCCTATGTGTAGAGCATTGTCCCGGTCCTGGTGTTCTCCTGTCTTATGTGTTATTTTAATTGTTAATACACTGCTCGCTTTCTTGTTTTTTTTCAGCCACAGTCGGTTGCTGACGTTGCTCAAGTGAAGCCTTTTTGTGTTTAATCACTTTAATCTTCCAGGCTTCTCGTTCTTGCCTTGATGTTGTATTTATGTGGCTGAAAACTTTCTTTTCAGCTTCCGTTCCAACAATGTTGGCTTTCAGTGTCAAGCCAGCTTACGCCATTGCTCTGTTGCTCCTGCTGCTGCTGCTGCTGCTGTTGCCGCCACCTTCACACATCCAAACCGCAACCTCCAAGTGTCTGTCTTACTGTTTAGCTGGGATATCTAGGTTTTATTTTCCGAAAGGAAGGGAAGCTATTCTAAAGTCTTTACTTGTTCTTCTCGCAGTAGCGGGAAGATCAGCTCCGATATATGTCTGGCTAGCATACCTCTCAGTTGAATTGAACCTTAGGGCTGGTTCCCACGATAGTGTTGGGCAGTTTCTACGCACCTCCCACTCTGTGAAAACCAGCCGTTGACTTACCAGGTTGAGCAACCATCACACTGAGCCATAAAACGGATTGCAGATAGTTCCTGAGTTTCTATCACAATGGAGCCCGTCGATCAAAACTCGCGAGGGTTATAAAGTGGGACGGTTGTGTGACAAACACAATTTTGCTACCGTTTGTGCGGTGATCGTTGGGTGAACATTGGGAGCAGTTTTGCCAAAATTGTGAAGTAAATGCCAGGTTTTGGCAAAACCGATGTAAAATATGATAATGTGACAGTGGGATGCTGCAAACAGCCGTAAATGAGATCCGGTTGCCAAGCAACCAAAGTTCTGTTATGTGACTGAGGGAGGTGATCGTCAGAACGTTGAATCTAGGTTTTAAGTACCCCCAAGATAGGGCCATTGGAATTTCAAATGGCCACTTAATGACTGTTCATAAGTCGAGCACTAACTCTGCAGGTAGTCCTTGATTTACGGCCACAACTGAGCTCAAAATTTCTGTTGCCAAACAAGACAGTTGTTAAGTGAGTTTTGCCCCATTTTACGACTTTTCTTGCCACAGTTGTTAAATGAATCACTGCAGTTGTTAAGTTAATGACCTGGTTGTTAAGCGGAAATCACATAACCCCCGGGACAAGGCAACGGTCATAAATACATGCCACTTCCAACCGTTTGAATTTTGATCATGGGGATGCTGCACCAGTTGTGTGAAAAATGATCACAAGTCACACTTTTCAGTGCTGTCGTAACTTCGAACGGTCACTAAATGAATGGTTGTAAGTCAAGGACTACTAGTATTTGCTTGGACGTAGCCTGTTATGTGAATGCAAAAATTGTGGTTTTTCAAGCCAGGTTAAGCACGTTGTCTAGATGATATTTGCATCAATTCCAAACACTTAAAATCGTAATAATATGAAAAGGGATTCTTGAACAAATTTCCTTGTTTAAATTTAAGGTAAACAAAATATACTTATATAAAAGGTGGATAAAAATGGGAGAATTGGGTGATCTATGCAGAGACTTCCAACCGTGGAAAATAACTAGTTACTGTAATGGAGGAAATGGGCTTGTCTAGATTTCAAAAAGTTTGTGTATTTAGAATTGGGTGCTATGTGATTCAGGAAGCACTGCCCTTGCTCTGAATTGAAGTTCTTTATCTTTAGATAAAGTTTCCAGTTCAGAAAAAAAAAATTGGCACCAAAACCAATGCTCCTTAAGAGAAGCAGGAAAGGAAGGACAAAATCTTGAAAGCTAAATAACAAAATTCAATTCTTACCTTCAAAATAATTCCTGGAATAACACCACCTGTTCTGTTTATCTTTTTTAATTAATTTCCCTGTCCTCGTATTCCTTATCATTGGTTCTGTTAAGTTGAGGTATTTTAGAAAATACATAATTATTGAATTTGGCATCTTATTTATTGCCATAATGATTCATTATTTTGGCATAAGATGTTTTATAGAGCTTAGTTCCTTAGCATGACTATTTGTATAGACTACTTAAAACAAAACTACACTCTGCTTAAAATAATACACTTATAAAAGTTTGTTTTGGGTACTTCCACAATATTAACCACAGAAAACCCTTTATTATAAAATTAAGTTCATTTTAATTGAGATAGAACCGTTGAAGCATTTCAGTAATTAACAACTGATCTTTGGAAATCCAGAAATCACAATTTTTGTGAATTTTTCTCTCATCTAGTATAGCAAGCATGTCAAACTGCCGGCCCGCGGGCCGGATGCGTCAGGCCGAAACCGCGCCCACCCCATTGCCAGCAATGGGGGAAAAGCCACAATACGTCGTGCGATGTCACGTGATATCACGAGTTTGACATGCCTGTAGTATAGGATTGGGAATGTTATTTATTTATCAGATTTAGGGAGACCGACCATCTCACTCAAAGAGCGACTCTGGTTTTGAATCAGAGATTTCCTATTACTGATTCTCAGGTAACAATCTGTCACATTTCAAAGGCTCAGAGATTCAAACTGCAATCAAAAGACACACATACACATAGATACAGGTAGGCCTCGAATGACAACCATTCGTTTAGTGACGATTCAAAGTTACCACAGTGCTGAAAAAAGGGACCATTTTTCACACTTAATGACCGTTGTTGCAGGGTCACGTGATCAAAATTCAGGGCCTTGGCAACTGGTATGTATTTACGACGGTTGCCGTGTCCCAGGGTCATGTGATCCCCTTTTGCGACCTTCTGACAAGCAAAGTCAATGGGGAAGCCAGATTCACTTAACAACCGTGTTGCTACCTTAACAACTGTAGTGATTCACTTAACAACTGTGGCAAGAAAGGTCGTAAAATGGGGCAAAACTCACCTAACTATCTTGCTTAGCAATGGAAATTTTGGACTCAGTTGTGATCATAAGTCGAGGACTACCTGTACACACACACACACACACACACACACACACACACACTGACTAAGGTGCCTTCTATAAAATCCGAGAAGTAGAGAAAAATGCTGGCCAGACTAACCAAAGGAGGAAGTTTCTGAAACTTTTTTTTTTTTTAAACAGTTTCTGGTTCCCTCACCTCAAATCTCTTTTCCTTCAGCTCCAAGTTCACCAACGAATGACAAGATCCGAACCATCACCCCACCCATCTTAACTCCGCTGAAGAACCTACAAGTGACCGAAGTCTCTCCGAACCAGCTCCGTGTAACCTGGTCAGCCCCGCCCAATTTCTTCCACAATTTTTCCCTCTACTATAGGGACCCCAAATCTGGGGCACCTCCAGAAAAAATCAGCATTCCAGGAACAGAGAGAAGTGTCGACCTAATGGATTTGCACCCTGGGATAGAGTATGAAATAGAGTTACATGGAGAGAGAGCTGGTGGAAGCTACAGCGCCCCCTTCTCCACAAAAACGATTACAGGTACCCTCGCTATGTTCCTAAACTCGTCAAGTTCTGACTGGCATCTTGATTTTGTTCTGCTTCAGATTTTCCTTTTTCGGGCAAAGGAGATGATAGAATGTATATTTCCGACGAGATGAAGGACATTTTCTGACCCGCTGACCGTTGTGTTTCATCTGTGTCCCGATGCAGTCTGTGTCATTGCTCAGGATTCTGGCTCCCACTTAGAACATAGAGCAGGGGTAGTCAACCTTGGCTCTTTTATGACTCGTGGACTTCAATTCCCAGAATTGAAGTTGAAGTCCACGAGTCATAAAAGAGCCAAGGTTGACTACCCCTGACATAGAGTAAGAGGGTTGGAAGGGACTTTGGAGGTCTTCTAGTACAACTTCCTGCCCATTCTGGACAAATGGCTGTCCAGGCTTTTCTTGAAAACCTCCAGTAATGGAGGATTCGCTTGCTGGATGGGAAGGGCTAGGTCTGCTTTGATTCAGCTTCAAAGTAACCTTTTGGTGGTCTAGAACAGGGCTTTTCAACCTTTTCACCCATTGTACCACTTTTAGGATATGGCAATATCCGAGTACCACCAGTCGCCTAGCAAGGTGTCAAAAACACGATGACCCCCCCCAAAAAGGAAAAAAAGTGATGAAGTACAGGTAGTCCTCGACTTACAACAGTTCGCTTAGTGACTGTTCGAAGTTACAATGGCACTGAAAAAAGTGCCCCCCAAGCCACAGCCGAGTAAGACACCTGCCTGCCTGCCTGCCCGGCCGCGCTCTTCCTCCTGTCCGAGGTTTTCATTGTTGTGAGCATTTCTGTTGAGGATTGGCAGCGGGGGTAGGGTGGGGAGGTGTTTGGTTTTCATTTCCCCCATCTGTTGGGTGGTTGCAGAAGGTTTTGGTCACTTCACATGACCCTGGGACACTGTGACCATCATAAATATGAATCAGTTGCCAAGCATCTGAATGTAAATCGTAAGACCCTGGAGATGCTGCAACATTCCAGCTGATCGGTGCTTCTTCTGGCCTCAGAAGTGCCAGGATCAGCGCCAAACTCCAGCTGGAGCCTGGCGCTGATCCTGGCTCTTCCGCTGAGCCCTGACAGCCCTGCAGCTCCAGCCATCTCTCGCTCAGGCTTGTGCGGTGCTGCCACCAGTTCAGCTCATTCCCCTCCCCCGCTACCACTTTTCTAGGATGGTCGCGTACCACCTGCCAAGTGCCAATGTACCACAGATGGTACCCGTACCACTGGTTGAAAAGCCTTGGTCTAGAAGCACCCAAACAGCAATGGGGCTAAAATAGCCTTCTCTGTCCATCAGCGCCTTTTTCACACACTACTCACCTCTGCAATCCTTACTCTGAATTTTTCCCAAACCATTAGCTTTTGAACAGGCTAAAACTAATTTTTGTAAGCCAACCCTTGCCAATGCAAATACAGTGTAACACGGTATATTTTACTTATTCACCCATAGGTGAGACCTGCCAGACTCATACGTACAGCCCTATTTTCTCCCATCATCTGTCTTTCCTCTTCTTCCAAGAAATTCCTAGCCGTCATTTTCTCTTTCCTTTTTCTTGTCAGCAGTAGAACCGGAAGAGCCCAGGCCGGGAGATTTCTCTCTTTTAGATGTCACAGACACTTCAGTTCACCTTTCCTGGGATGCCCCCACTGGGCCTTTTGACTCCTTTGTGATCCAATATAAGGATGCCGAGGGCAAGCCCAAGGTGCTCCGAATGGACAAGAACACCCGAGAAGCCACGATTTCTAACTTGGTGCCCTCCCGAAAATACCGATTCAACTTTTACGTTATCCTAGGCCGTAAGCCCTTTGGCCCCGTGTCCTTGGAAGTAGTCCCAGGTAAGCGATGGGTTCTGAACACCGTCTTTTGTCACGAATTGGAGATGAGATGTTGCGCGAAGCCAAAATCAACTAGAGCAGTGTCTCTCTCAACCTCAGCAACTTTAAAATGTGTGGATTTCAATTCCCAAAGTTCAGATATGGGTAGTCCTTGCTTACCTAATGATAGTATTTTTTTTTAAACATAGCTTTGCAACTAATTTTGGGAGTTGAAGTTTACCGATCTTAAAGTTGCCAAGATTGAGAAACACTGAAGTGTTGTAACAGAAATGGGCTTCCAGAGAAAATTTATCAGCTGCTCTATTTGCAGGATTCGGACTGTGGATAACATTGCTGAAATAGTCCAAACAAAACACGGTCACACAAGGCAGACAGTCATCATGCTTCAAAACGTAATTAAGGCAGTATATTTGTTCATCTTAAAAAACCCTCTCTTTTTTTGATAATAAGCTGAAGCAATGCAGTTTTTGAGCAGGTCCAGTGAAGTAGATTTATTACTGCTACACCTACAATTATGGCTTATAAAATTATTTTCGTCACTGTCGCAATTACACTATAGATTATTTCACTGACATTCTTCCCTTACACAATGTGCATCATATTTCATGATTCTGTACATTTGCAAACTGTATTTCAAGTGTATGATGATCTCTTCCTGCCCAAGAATCTCCACAGCCGAGCTACTTGCAATTCTCCACTTTTGTGTGAGTTTCCCAAGGACTTTCTAAGCCAGTGGTGGCGAACCTATGGCACAGGTGCCAGAGGCGGCACTCGGAGCCCTCTCTGTGGGCACACGTGCCATTGCCCCAGCCTCACCTCCCCCCGTGACCCCTTCCTCTCCAGCAGCCCCCCTGAAGGAGAGTCACCCCTGAGCATGGCTCACGCGGAGCACCACAGCCAAGGACATGGCAGCCAGGCAGCGTAGACAATACTCTGCCCTCACATCCCATTGTGCACAGTTGATGCTGCAGGGCGTGGGGGGAGGACGTGACCGCCATAGCACTGCTGGGCTGCCTGGGTGATCTGCGGCGGGCCCTGGAGGCGATGAGTAGCCTTGCAAGCAGGCGGGGCGGGGGATGGGGAGGTGGAGCGGGGGCGGGGCAGGGGTGGAGCAGGGGCGGGGCCAGTTTTTGGGCACTCGGTTTCTAAAAGGTTCACCATCACTGTTCTAAGCCCTGTTCTGACCTTGCAGCACTGTCTTTATTTATTTGTTTATTTGTTTGTTATACCTTGGCCCTATCCAAGCATTCTGGGGAGCTTGCATCTATTATAATTATGCGAATCAGGCGGCGCACGTTTAATAAATTGTGACTTGTTGTTGTTATTAAAGCAGCATATTCTATTAAAATGACATTCCTTGTTTTCCTTTCTTTTGTTTTTTGTTTTTTGTCATAGGCTCCAGTAGCACTTTTAAAGACGTTTCTGCCACTGTCACTAGCAATTCTGCCCACTTGTCCTGGACAGTCTTCTCTGGGACCTTCGATTCCTTTTTGATTCAGTATAAAGATGCTGAAGGCAGACTCCGAGAGCTGTCCACCGAGGGAGATTCTCATGAAATCACCATCCCTGACCTGGCTCCTTCCCACAGATACACAATAGATCTCTATGGCATCTCCAACCAGAGACGTCTGGGTCCTGCCTCTATCACTTTTATCACAGGTCAGTTGAATAGTTAAGAGAGCTGCAGAATTTCTCTGCAAGGCATGTGACTTTCCTTCCTTGTCCAGTTGCTTTCTCCCAAGGATAAAGCTTGATTTCAGCTTCTCTCTGAACCAGGCTCCATGTGATAGTAAATGTATATTTGCCTCTTGGCCAAAACCGAAAGAGCCAACCCTGCAGATCGAGTTGGTGGAGAATGACAAAAAAGAAAGATTGCAAGAGACGCATCTGAAAAAGAAGTACATTTCCAAGAGGGGGATAGAAAAACGGATGTTCGTATGGAGGAAAAAGACAGACTGGGGAAATACCCATTCTAAAAGTCTGCACATATTGTGTGCTTTCTCATTATGGCATTCTTTCTTCACAGGGATGTGTAAAAGTTATATCATTTAGTGTTGAAGGAAAAGTCTTCATCATGGTTCAGTCCAAGCTGGGAATAAGCAACATGGCGACTGCTTTAGAAAGAAGGTTGCAGTTTATTGAAGAGGAGAGCCAGACAGAAAGATGGCTCTGGAAGAAAAGAGAGAGAAAAAAAGGGCTGAGCACATGTAGGGAGTGGGTTTTTATACCTTCTGGAGCCTTTTGTTTGGAGTTGTTCCTGTGGCATGAACTTTGACCTGAGTCTGAGTGTGCCTTTCTGGTATTCTGATGGTGGTGGGTTAATCCTATTATGTCCTGTCATAGAGTTTGGGTGGGGTATGTAAATTTTAGGTGTCTTTGTCTTCTTAATCTTCTAGCTGTGGGCCTCCAACCTTCCTGAATGGTTTACATCTGCATTTCTACAGAGCTGGTTTCTGCTTGAGGGAGGGAGATTGGGGCTATTAAGAAAAACTGCCTCTTTAAGATCCTTTGAGGAAATATATTTTTCTGCTCTTTAAATATTTCTTTCTCTGGGGGGGGCTGACTTCCCACATTAGGAAAAGTTGCCATTGTGAATGGATGTGAATTTTTATTAGGTTAAATTTTTTATATATTTATATTTATTTATTCCATTTCTATAGCTGCACATCTCAGTCAATGACTCTGGGCAGCTTATCATTCCAAAACTGTAAAACAATATAAAAACATCCAAAATAAATATATACAGCAGCTGAGATACTTGGCCAGTTAACAGTAAAATCGGGAAACTAGGCCCGTAACACATTTAAAGCCCTAGGCTTAGGGAATACAGCCAGCCAAATATAATCCATTAAAAAAACAGCTCGCCAATATATTGCTTTATTATTGTAAATAATAAAAGGGATGGAATTTATACAGATCCACACACACAGCTCAACTTAGGACAGCAGACTTAAAAGCACAACTGATTTCTTAAAAGATGGACAAGAGCTAGTGATCTCAAAGAGGGTGGCTATCTTTTATTTCCACAGGTTCACAGGAAGACGTAACTGTCCACAAAACCATCCTCAGTGATCTGGCTGTCTCAGAGGTGACCAGCAACTCTGTCCATCTTACATGGAAAGTGCCGACCGGCAGATTTGATTCCTTTTTACTCCAGTATCAAGACTTGGAAGGCAGTGATCAAGCCCTGCCTATGGACGGAGATTCCCGCGAAGCCATCATTCCCAATTTGGGTCCCTCCCAAAGATACAGATTCAACCTCTACGGCATCTTGGGGACACAGCGCTTTGGACCTATCTTTGCAGACGCTGTGACAGGTTAGCCAACCAGCTTTGACATCTTTTCTTCAATCAAAGAAAGCTCCTCTTCCTTCCCTTTTAATATATTAAAAAATAGGAAAGTATTTCCTAATGTTTTCTTGTCACCTTCCAGCACACATTTACTTTGCACCAAAGATAAATCAGTGAAAGTTAATTATTAATTGAAGATAAGATAAGATTACCTTTATTGTCATTTTTTTACTGTGGGCACAACGGCACACATCAAAAATGAAATTTAGTTGCCTGCTCTCAAAGTGAAACACGTACATGACACACACCTAAACATACTATATACAACACATGTGTAGACCACACCCCTACATATACATAACAAATAAATATTAAATACTGTCCATCTTGAATATATAACGGAAGGAGGAAGCTTGAGAGTTCACAAGGTTAATGCTGTATGGAATGAAACTATGGCTGAATCTGGATGTTCTGCTATGGATACCACGAATTATTATGAACATGCAAAGAACGTGCGTAGAAAGCATACAGGTTTATTTCTAATATTTTTTTCGGAAAGATTTATTGCAAGTTGCAAGGGAAAGCAGTTCTAGGGATGAATGGTGCTGACAGCAATTCTTTTTATTCCCTGTCCCTTATAGCTGCAGTTCAGGAACCAAAAAAGGAGAAACCAGATGAAACGATAGCGATTAAGCCCAGCCTGGGCGAGTTCTCAGTCCTTGACGTCACAAGCAATTCTGTCCATCTTTATTGGACCGTCCCCACTGGGAGCTTTGACTCCTTCTTGATCCAGTACAAGGATGCAGATGGCCAACCCCAAGCATTGCCTGTGGAGGGAGGCTCTCATGAAGTTACTGTGACCAACCTAGTTCCTTCTCGCAGATACAAGTTCAACCTCTATGGAGTCTCTGGACGCAAACGCTCTAGTCCCCTCTCTACTGACGCCACCACAGGTCAGCTTCAGCATTTAGTGCAGTTGGAACTTTTCAAATACTGTAACTTTATATTAACTTTCTTGGTTTCCCTTAACAAGTAATTTTTATTGAATGCTGCAGCTTCTGGATTGCATATCCAACACCAAGGCTCTTATAACTAAGCCTATTTTTTCCCTCTGCTTTAGCCCACATAAGAGGTTCAGGGAAGCCAATTCCTGTTCAACCCAGCCTAGGAGATTTCTCCATCCTTGATGTCACGAGTGATTCTGTCCGACTCCATTGGACCGTCCCCACTGGGAGTTTTGACTCCTTCCTGATCCAGTACAAGGATGCAGATGGGCAAACCCAAATGTTGCCTGTGGAGGGAAGCTTCAACGAAGTCACTGTGACCAACCTGGTTCCTTCTCGCAGATACAAGTTCAACCTCTATGGAGTCTCAGGGCGCAAACGTTCCACCCCGCTTTCCACTGATGCCACCACAGGTCAGCTTCAAGGATTGTGAGATTTTCAGATATCGTACCTTCATATTAGCATGATTGGTTTCCTTAATAAGCAGCGTTATTGCTGCAGTAGTTGCCTAACACTTCAATATCTTGTTTCATACTAGGTCCTGCAAGTTGGATCTTTCGGTGATATTGTGCTGGGTTTTTATTGTTTTGCCTGGCCCCTTTGGAATATTTCAACAGAAGATTCTCCTGACAGGATTGTAGCCAGTTTATTGTTGTTAATTGTGAAGTCGTGTCCGACCCATCGTGACCCCAAGGACAACGTTCCTCCAGGCCTTCCTGTCCTCTACCATCTTCTGGAGTCCATTTAAGCTCACGCCTACTGCTTCAGTGACTCCATCCAGCCACCTCATTCTCTGTCGTCCCATTCTTCTATTGCCCTCAATCTTTCCCAGCATTAGGCTCTTCTCCAATGAGTCCTTTCTTCTCATTAGGTGCCCAACGTATTTAAGTTTCAGCTTCAGGATATGGCCTTCTAAAGAGCAGTCATGGTTGATTTCCTCTAGGATTGACTGGTTTGATTGCCTTGCAGTCCAGGAGACTCGCAGGAGTCTTCTCCAGCACCATAGTTCAAGGGCCTCAATTCTTTGGCACTCAGCCTTTATAGGTCTAAATAATTCCCATTTTTAAAAGTCCTGACAGAATCCAAGATTGGGAATGAAGCCAAGTACAATAGGGACATTCTGAACATAAAGAAGACTAGTGTCATATTATCAACCTCTTGATATCATCTCAAAATTAGCAATACTAGAACAACATCAAACTATACAGAAACATTTTCCAAACACAGTACTGAGTTAACTTTTACTACCCCAAAGATTATTGGAACCTTTCTATTTCTCTCTTTTAGCCCCAGTTCCAAGTATTGAGAATGCAGTTCCTATTCAATCCAGCCTGTGGGACTTCTCGGTCCTTGACGGCGCAAGTGATTCGGTCCATCTCTATTGCACCATCCCTACTGGGAGCTTTGACATCTTTGTGGTACAATACAAAGATGCAGATGGCCAACCCCAAGCCCTGCCTGTTGAGGGAGGCTCCAACGGAGTCATTGTAACCAACCTGGCTCCTTCCACAGATACAAATTCAACCTCTATGGAGTCTCTGGACAAAAACACTATGCCCCCCCCTCTCTACTTATGCCACCACAAGTCAGCTTCAGGACTCAGTGTGCTGAGATTTTTCATTTCTTACAGTACTGGCCAAAATTGTGGAAACCTTTTGGGAAAAGTGTACAGTAGAAATGCCACCTTTGGTTAAGTTTCCACCAATTTTTCTTCTAATTTCTTTATAACTGTAGCCTTGTTCACTTAATAATACTATTTTACATCGCTTTCTGGGCAACCAGTCAACTCTTTGCACCATTACTTTAATTTTATTACGTTTTATATGCTCACTAAATGAAAAAAACACACAAAAAAACCAACTAACTTGACAGCGATCACATAACACACTGACAAATGTCCTCCTCTCAGCTTCAATACGTGATATCAATAACTGAATCCTACTGCAATCTGATTGGCTCATTGCCAAAACAAGATGACACCTGATTGGCTCTCTCAACACTCATGCTCATTGGCTACAATCAGATGAAGGAATGCTACCTGATATCAACCTGTTGTGTTTCCTTTTTCTGGTTATATGGCTATAACTTTTCATAGAATACAGATAATTGAACAATCTTTGTTGCATTACATTCTTGATTAAATTATCTTTCCATTGATATATAATTTTATGGTACTACTCCAAAAGAAATGGTGTTCTTAGCCATCAAACCTCAAAAATACACTTTCCCCAAACGGTTTCCACAATTTTGGCCACTACTGTATAACTTCATATTAATATTCTTAGTTTCTTTAATAAGCAGATTGGTTATTGAATGTTTCCACTCCTGGGTTGCATCTCCAACAGTCAGACATTCTAATCAAGCTTTTCTTCCATATTCCTCTCTAAGTTCAAGCCACAAAGCCCGAGAAGCCAGCTTCTTTCCAATCCAGCCTGGGAGAACTGTCAGCGCTTGATGTCACAAGTGATTCTGTCCGACTCCATTGGACCGTCCCCACCGGGAGTTTTGACTCCTTCCTGATCCAGTACAAGGATGCAAGTGGCCAACCTCAGGCATTGCCCGTGGAGGGAGGCTCCCGTGAAATCACTGTGACCAACCTGGTTCCTTCGCGCAGATACAAGTTCAATCTCTATGGAGTCTCAGGGCGCAAACGCTCCAACGCTATCTCTACTTTTGCCACGACAGGTCAGTTTCAGGCACTTCTCTGCCTGGCAGATTTTAAAACCACATTAGTGTTATTGATTTCCTTAATATATAGCATATTTGCTGATTTTTCTACCTTTGGATTACATTTGCGACATCAATGGAATTCTAACTATCCCTTTTCTTTCGTTTTCCTGTTTAACTCACCTTACAGTCTCAGAGGACACAAGTCCTCTCCAACCTAGTCTTGGAGAGTTGTCAGTCCTTGACGTCACAAGTGATTCTGTCCGACTCCATTGGACGGTCCCTACCGGGAGCTTTGACTCCTTCTTGATCCAGTACAAGGATGCAGATGGTCAACCCCAAGCCCTGCCTGTGGAGGGAGGCTCCACTGAGGTCACGGTGACCGACCTGGCTCCTTCCCGCAGATACAAGTTCAACCTCTATGGGGTCTCTGGGAAAAAACGTTCCAGGCCGCTCACCACCGAGGCCACCACAGGTCAGCTTCAGCATTTAGCATGGCTTGGCACTTTTCAGATAATATTCTTTCATAGTAACGTTCTTGATTTTCTTAACAAGTACCCTTTTTGACCGTTCCAGCTTTTGGATTGCATCTCCAACACCAGTGAAATTAGAACTAAGCCTTTTCTTTTTTTTCCCCCCGTTTTAGTCCGCTTTGCTGACTCAGAGAAGCCAGTTCCTGTTCAACCCAGCCTAGGGGAGTTTTCCGTCCTTGATGCCACAAGCAATTCTGTCCGTCTTTATTGGACGGTCCCCACTGGGAGTTTTGACTCCTTCTTGATCCAATACAAGGATGCAGATGGCCAACCTCAAGCTTTGCCAGTTGAGGGAGGATCCCGTGAAGTTGCCGTGACCGACCTGGCTCCTTCTCACAGATACAAGTTCAACCTCTACGGAGTCTCTGGGCACAAGCGCTCCAGCCCCCTCTCTACCGATGCCACTACAGGTCAGCTTCAGTATAATAATAATAATAATAATAATGATAAAGTTCGAAGGGACCTTGGAGGTCATCTAGTCCAACCCCCTGCTCAGGTAGGAAACCCTATACCATTTCAGACAAATAGCTGTCCAGTTTCTTCTTAAAAACATCCAGTGTTGGCGCATTCACCGCTTCTGGAGGCAGGTTGTTCCACTGGTTAATTGTTCTAACTGTCAGGAAGTTTCTCCTTAGTTCTAGGTTGCTTCTCTCTTTGGTTAACTTCCACCCGTTGCTCCTTGTCCTGCCTTCAGGTGCTTTGGAAAATAGCTTGACTCCCTTTTCTTTGTGGCAGCCCCTGAGATATTGGAACACTGCTATCATGTTCCCCCTCGTCCTTCTCTTTGTTAAACTAGACATATCCAATTCCAGCAACTGTTCCTTAAATGTTTTAGCCTCCAGTCCCCTAATCATCTTTGTTGCTCTTCTCTGTACTCTTGCTAGAGTCTCAACATCTTTTTTACATCCTGGTGACCAAAACTGATTGCAGTATTTAGCATGGCTGAGCACTTTTCAGATATTATTCTTCCACGTCAACCTTTGGAAGGTTAATTTGGAAGATTAAGATTTCCTTAACAAGTTACCTTTTTATTGATTGTTCCGCCTCTTGGGTTGCGTGTCCAAGACCAGGGACATTATAACGGAGGCTTTTCTTTCTTTTCCTTGTTTTAGTTCACTTGGCAGAGGAACCAGTTCCTACCCAACTCAGCCTGGGGAAGTTCTCGGTTGTCGATGTCACAAGTAATTCTGTCCGACTCCATTGGACTGTCCCCAGCGGGACCTTTGATTCCTTCCTGATCCACTACAAGAATGCAGATGGACAACCTCAAGAGTTGCCCATAGAAGGAGACTCCAGTCAAGTCACAGTGACCAACCTGGCTCCTTCCCACATATACAAGTTCAACCTCTATGGAATCTCTGGGCACCAACCCTCCAGCCCCCTCTCCACAGATGCCACCACCACAGGTCAGCTTCATAAGCTAGCATGCTGTGTACTCAACTCACGATCATATAACATGGGGACAGTGTGACAGGGCAGCTATGAGGACCCATCATGAGTCCCCTCATTCAGCACTTTAACTTCAAAAGGTCACTGAACAAGTGGACGTTAAGGGAGGACTGCTTGTATGGCACGATATTGGCACTCACAATGGAGCTATCCTCTTTTTTGCAGAGTTTGATTTGTCTTTTTATCTTTTTTAATTTTATTTTCTATTGTTATTCAGTCCAAAACTCGGCTTTTTCTTTGTCTTTTCTGTTGGTCGGTTCCTGGCAAGGCTTGTTGACTCTTCCTCTTTTGAAACTTTACTGCATCTGAGGGAAATGGCTTGAAGAATTTTTTTCCTCCCTCCAGCTCTGAGGGAAGGAAATAAATGCCTCTCTCTCCTCAGTTTTCTCAGTTGCCCCCTCCTTTCATTTGCTTCTCCACATCAGGGCAGTCTATCTTTTAGTAATTGCCTTGTTATTTCTCCAGGGCTTTGGCTTCGCTTGTTCAGCCTCTTCTTCATGAGGACTGAGGAAGCAATGCTCCCTGGCAGCCATCTTGCCTTCCTTCCCTCTCCCCTCCTGCCCTAAACTGCTGTTTCATTGAGAACTGTTCTTTGATTGGCAGCTCAGTTGCTATGACAATGGGGAGGGCTGAGAGGGGAATGCAAGGAAGGCATACAGGCACTTTTAAACTGCTCAGGAAGTTCTTCCACAGGGCAGTTCAGATATTATTTTGTATTCATTGTCTTGATCTCCTTAATAAGCAAAAGATTTATTGATTATTCCACCTCCTAGACCAGTGGTGGCGAACCTATGGCACAGGTGCCAGAGACGGGACTCAGAGCCCTCTCTGTGGGCACGTGCACCGTCGCCCCAGTCCTAGGCCTTCAGCTGGGTTTTATAAAACCTTTTCTCTTTAGGCCTCCGCCGCCATGTACAAAAAAAAGGTTCAATCAATCAGTCAATTTCAACTTCTCGCGGGGAAAAAAAAGATCTTGCAAAGTTGGAATTGATTGATTGAACTTTTTAGTCCCACCCAGTCTGCCGTTATCACCGCAGCCACGCCCACCCAAGGGGCCATGCCCACCCAATGGGCCACACCCACCCAATTGACCACACCCAGCCAATGGGCCACACCCACCAGGCACCCGATGATGCATAAGTGGGTTTTGGGTTGCAGTTTGGGCACTCGGTCTCTAAAAGGTTCGCCATCACTGTCCTAGATGGCTCTCCAAGACCAGGAACATGTAAGTTTTTTTCTTTATTTTCTCTGTTTTAGCCCGCCTTACAGACACAGAGGACCCAATTCCTGTCCAACCCAGCCTAGGGGACTTTTCCATCCTTGATGTCACGAGTGATTCTGTCCGTCTCCAATGGACCATCCCCACTGGGAGATTTGACTCCTTCCTAGTCCAGTACAAAGATGCAGATGGCCAACCTCAAGCGTTACCTGTGGAGGGAGGCTCCCATGAAGTCATTGTGACCAACCTGGCTCCTTCTCGCAGATACAAGTTCAACCTCTATGGGGTCTCCGGGCGCAAACGCTCCGGGCCCCTTTCCATCGATGCCACCACCACAGGTCAGTTTCAGGATATGGCATGGATGGGGGTTTTTATATATTATCATTGTTGATTTTTTTAACTAGCAACCTTTTTGCTGATGGTTCCAACACTTGGGTGTTATCTCAAAGACCAGGGAAATTATAAGTTAGCTTTTTCTTTTATTTCCTTATTTTAGACCATCTTACAGACTCAGAGAAGCCAATTCCTGCCCAACCCAGCCTAGGAGAGTTTTCCGTCCTTGATGTCACGAGTGATTCTGTCCATCTCCATTGGACTGTCCCCACTGGGACCTTTGATTCCTTCCTGGTCCATTCAATAATTTATATAGCCACCAATCTTATAAGCAACCCTGAGTGGCCCCCAGTCAAAACTTAAAACAGCGTAAAAGCCATATTAAAACTATAAACACTAAACACATCAGTTGTGTAGACAGAAGAAAGGTTATGGTAACAGTTTCCCATTTGTTTCTATAATTCTAGCTCCTATTCCAGATGGTGAGACGGCGATTCCTGTTCAACCCATCCTGGGAGAGTTATCCGTGTTTGATATCACAAGTGATTCTGTCCGTCTCTATTGGACCGTTTCCACCGGGAGCTTTGACTCCTTCTTGATCCAGTACAAGGATGCAGATGGTCAACCCCAAATGTTGCCTGTGGAGGGAGGCTCCCGTGAAGTCACCGTGACCAATCTGGTTCCTTCTCGCAGATACAAGTTCAACCTCTATGGAGTCTCAGGGCGCAAACGCTCCAGCCCTCTCTCCACTGATGCCACCACAGGTCAGCTTCAAATGACATGCTACCTGGGAGCTTTTAAGATATTCTAACATCATATTAACATCTCTGATTTCCTTAAGAAATAGCTTAGTTGCTGAATATTAGAACTGCTGGATTTCATCTACAACGTCAGTACAATTTTAACTAAGTCTTTCTTCTCTCCCCTCCCCCTATATTACAGTTTCAAAGAAGGCTACCACTGTCCAACCCAGCCTAGGGGAGTTCTCCGTCCTTGACGTCACAAGCGATTCTGTCCGTCTCCATTGGACCGTCCCCACTGGGAACTTTGATTCCTTCCTGGTCCAGTACAAAGATGCAGATGGCCAATCCCAAGCATTGCCTGTGGAGGGAGTTTTCAATGAAGTCACAGTGACTGACTTGGTTCCTTTACGCAGATACAAGTTCAATCTCTATGGAGTCTCTGGGCGTAAACGTTCCAGGCCTCTCTCCACTGATGCCACCACAGGTCAGCTTCAGGATATTTTTT